>NW_011891061.1:0-329 GCF_000151845.1 Pteropus vampyrus
GTTGGCACGCCATGAATCAACAGATGTGAGCTGGAGAGTCCTTGAGGCGGGGGAGGGTAGTCAGGAATGGACTCGCTCCAGCAGGAAATGGCCAGGCAGTCAGCCTGCCACAATGGTCTTCCCATGAGTAGATGGAAATGTCACCCTGAGTTGTGCTTTTCACCTGGAGAGAGAAAGAAGGAATGTCGCATATCACGGATGCCAAGCGGATTGTTGCTTAGATGAGCTGCAGAGCACATCCAGGTGTCCCCCGGTTGATAAGAATGGCCAGGCCTGACCCAGGCTGGCCTCAAGAGCTTCTGAACAAACATTTCTCTTCCTTCCCCCTG
>NW_011891061.1:379-1453 GCF_000151845.1 Pteropus vampyrus
GTTGGCACGCCATGAATCAACAGATGTGAGCTGGAGAGTCCTTGAGGCGGGGGAGGGTAGTCAGGAATGGACTCGCTCCAGCAGGAAATGGCCAGCCAGTCAGCCTGCCACAATGGTCTTCCCATGAGTAGATGGAAATGTCACCCTGAGTTGTGCTTTTCACCTGGAGAGAGAAAGAAGGAATGTCACATATCACGGATGCCAAGCGGATTGTTGCTTAGATGAGCTGCAGAACACATCCAGGTGTCCCCCGGTTGATAAGAATGGCCAGGCCTGACCCAGGCTGGCCTCAAGAGCTTCTGAACAAACATTTCTCTTCCTTCCCCCTGCTCCCTGCCCACTTTCGATACAAGCGGGAAGCATTGGCCGCGATTCGTCCCTGCATCAGCCTTGCATGGAAGCCCGTAAAGCACCAGGCATTGTGCTAGGCCCTGGGGAAGCAACGACAACTGAGACCAGTGCCAGAAAAAAGTGAAAAAACACAGGACACAGCAGAAAAGCAGTGAGTACAACTCCAGGCCAGTCCCCCAGATCAGATCAAGTTTCTTACACTCCCGGTGGAGTGGTCAGCCAGGCCTGGCCTTCAGACAAGCCGGCCCGTGGGAATCTGCCTTGGAGATCTTTCAGGGGTTAAGGCAGCTGGTAGGAGGGACCGGACCCCAAATAAATGCAGGATTTATTTAACTACTAGTTGCAAGTTTGTACTCTTAAATAACATCTCTCCTATTCCCTCACCCTCCAGCTACTGGTAACTATATTTCTCTTAATTCTTAACCAACCCTTAACTCTAAGATCGTTTTGAAATGCATTTGGAAATGCGGTCTCGACATTTGCGAAGTGGTTTTACTTTGCTCGAAACCCAGGGTAAAGACAGGTTATGTGACATTGCAGTGTACTCCTTTTCGGCAATCTGTCGACGAGCTTTTAATGGGACAACTTGAATCTTTCAAGGAGCATTTGGGATACCATTAAAATGTCTAAGCATGCTGACTTATGTCATTGTGCAGATGAATGGCATTTATTTGCATATTATTTAGATAGTAAATATTTAGGTACTTAACTGTATTTTGAAAT
>NW_011891061.1:2949-4909 GCF_000151845.1 Pteropus vampyrus
CACTGTTATCTTTTGGGTCCATTTGGTCCAGTGCAGGTGGATGGTGGCGGCAGCCTCCTTAGGCTGGGGTGGCTCTTTCTTTTCTCTGCCTTTCTTCTCTTTTCCTCTTCTTGGTCCCCTGGCACCTGCTGAATAAGACGACCAGATAGAGCCGCGGTAGAAGCTGCTGCTCCCTGGCCTGGGGAACGGAGAGATGACCTGTTCTGGGGACCTCGTCTTTCCCTCTCTCCTTCTCCGTTCTGGGCTGGGGTCTTGGGGCTGGATCTGGGCTTGGTGGGCTCCCTCCCGCCTGTATGCAGCTGCATGTGCTCAGCCCCTGGGGGCCATGGGCAATATGCTTGGACCCAGGTCCTGAGCTGCCAAGCTGGTTAATTAGTGCTGGTGCCCAGGAAACCCCATGTGTCCCCAGCACTTGTGCTTCTCCAGTCGCCCTTCTTCCCTGACTCCAGGACCAGACAGAATTTCCATCTTCTCACCCTGAGAGCTCTGGAGTTGTTCCTTCCCTAAGTGCCTTGACATGGGGCCACAAATCTGTTGTCACAAGTCTAAGCAAATCCTGCTTTCTACCCCGCTCCCTCTGCAAGACAGGATGTTACAGGCCGGGTGGGGTAGGCGGGGACAAGGGCAGGGGCAGCTCCCACCGGTGATTGCTGGACCCTCCCTGTGCTGCCCACAGATGCTGGGGCCATTTCCCTCCTTTGTCAGGAGCAGGCACAGCTCCCCCTGAGGACGGTTTTGTGGCAATTCCAGACTCTTAGCTGGGTTCCTCCAATGCAGAGCCTGAAACAAGGGCTTGGATGTATCGGTTTGTTTGGGGGCCTTCAGGAAGCAGGGGTGACGGAAGAGAGGCTGGGAAACAGAGAAGGAGGAAATGCCGAGGTTCATTACTGGGATTGCTGCTGGAGGCGGCAGGGATCTTGCAGGGGAGAAAAATATCTTTAAGAGGATCACTTCCCAGGTAGGTTCAGACATGTGGGGTCTTTCCAGGCATACCCATCGTCGTTCAGATGGACAGGTGAGGGAATGCGGGGACTGTAGAGAAGCTCTAAGTCGCAGTGAGATGAATTCTAATCCACATAGGGGGTCTAGAGTCTCTCTCCTACTTAAAGTGACTTAAACTATTCAATTTAGCAAATACTGGTTGAGCACCTTTTACTGTCTCTCGTGTAATCTGAGGTATCATTGGCTGTACAACATGCTGTTATTTTAAGACATACTAAGGAAAAAGCTGCCAATAAACGATGATACACCGTCAAATGGAAGACACTATCCTAGTTCAGAGATGAGAAAGTGTGAAAAGAATGTGGGTTTGGGGATAGGTACAACTATGCCCCAACCAGTGGGCATAGATAAGGGTCTTGGTGTAGAAATGGCCTTAGTCCCAAGAGAGGAGAAACACCACACAGAGATGGCAAGCATGTCAAGATAGAACAGGATGAGAGGAACAAATCAAGTGCCTTCAGAGCACAGAGGAAGGAGAGATGAATTCTGGTGAGGAGGAATCAAAGACTTCCTGGAAGAAGGGGTGGTATCTGAGCTGGGCTCAGAGGATGGCAGGGTTTGGACTACTGGGGCTGAGCGGGGAAAGGTGCTCCGTGCAGTGGAAACCACATGGCAAAGGCTCTGAGCTGTCCTAGTGTTCGTCTTTGTCTGGAATCTAGGGTTTGCATGTAAGCAGAGGACAAAAGGTTGAGAATAAGAAAAGCAATGAACATATCCTTCGACCCTGAACTTCCACTCCGAAGTGTATGCCCAAGAGAAACTCCTACCTGACTGCACCCGGAGACGAATATGTCAACATGTACGGCAGAACTGCTTATGGCAGCAACAAACGGGAACGCCCCGGGGTGGGAGGAAGTGCGGGGAGCTGCCTGCTCAGACGGTTCCTTAAGGAAAGTCAGCCTGGGCGCAGAGCGGTGGGGGAGGCCGGAGCGGCCACACTTTTAGTGGATAGTCCAGA
>NW_011891062.1:0-669 GCF_000151845.1 Pteropus vampyrus
AAATATTAGAACTGAAAGAAACCTTTTAAATAATCTATTCTAAGCCATGCTTTTTAGGTGCAAGCTGTGGCTTAAATATCCTAAACAAAGTCAGATAACCAGAGTCTCATGAATTCATGTAGAGGGCTAGCCACACTCCAGCAGTGTCCATCTGTCCACGGGGTCTGAATGGGTCTATCCTCATTTCCTGCAATATCTGATCATAGTGCAATCTCTCTTTTCTGAGGATTTTGACTCAACTCTTCTCCATTAGATCTCGCTTACCGGGTCCTATAGATTTATGGCCATCTATTTTATATATACATATTTCTCAATTAGCTTTAAGGAGTTTTATAGGATTTCAATTATAATGACAATTTTAAGGAGAATTACAATTCTGGTTTTAAAAAAATAATCCCTCAGAACTTTAAAAGCATTTCTCCAATGTCTTTTAAGACCTAATACTGATAAGAAGTAAGACACTAGCACGATGTTTATTACTTTGTCTTAAATTACCTTTATCCCTCTGGCCCCTGTCCTAAGAGCTTTTTAAGATTTTCTCTTTATACTTGTCTGAATATGCTCCCCGTATGTATTTCATCTGACCTCTTTGAACTTGATGGATAATTTTAATTGGAAGCCTTAGACCATTCTTTAACTCAGAAGGAACTTCCTGAATAATTGCTTTTG
>NW_011891062.1:3449-3824 GCF_000151845.1 Pteropus vampyrus
AATAAATACTTGTTAAACACAATTGAATGATGTGAGAACTAAAATAAGAACTGGCTCAGTTATGCAATCAGTTGAAAATTTGCCTAGAGTGTTAGATAAATACATTGACTGTGTATTATCATTACTATCTGCTGTATATTTACGGTTTAACACTTTGACTCTGCTTTGTGTTCAGGTGATTTTTGCCTCTCATGCTAAGAGACAAGTGTATTGACTTTTTCAACAACTTCCTCAAGTCCCCTTGCTCTCATTAATAAATGTCTGAGTTTGTCCACTGGAAGGACCACAGAGATCATTAAGGCATCTTTCTGCAATGTCTGTCAGTCTATCGTGATAAGTCCTACATCACACTCCCCTACGCTGGGGAGATGATTG
>NW_011891062.1:4267-6819 GCF_000151845.1 Pteropus vampyrus
GACATTTCCACACAACTGAGTTAATATTTGAAGACAACAATGAAATGAATAAATAGCGATAAATAACTTTAGAAATATATTTCTTTCTGTGTAGGATCTGTGCACCCGCTAGGACCTGGCCTTCACCTGAGGTCTCTGCTTCCCAGTAGGCAGAGTGACAAGGTGGCCATGCATCCCCCTTGTTCCTCTTCATGGCATTAGAGCATTCTCTCTCCTTCTTCCTTAAAAGCCCCAGTATTATCAGATCGTGTCACTTAGGCCTCTCTTCAATACTGTTAAGCACTGACCACAGGGACCTTCTTCCATCTTACACCTTCATTTTAACACCCATCACTGTGTTATTACCTCTACTACTATTTTCAATATCTACAACATGTAAAATGTAAATATTGGCTATGAGTGCTTTAGAAGTATCAGTACCCTAATTCATCATAATAACACCATGAAGTAAGTAATATTATTATAACGCTGTCACAGCGGAGAATACTGATCTTTGGGAGGTTAAGAAGTTGGGGAGAACCTAGATAGAACCCTAGGCAGACTGCCTCGAGTCCATGTTCTTGACTATGTACTAGGCTGCCTTGCAGGTTCTAGATGTCCTGTCCTTTGAGGATATCACCTCCCACCCTACCCCAGTCTCTTATTCATGTGGTCATAACCTAGGACTTGCAGTTAGCAGGGCTACAATCTCTTATCTGAAACTTTGGTCCTTCTGGAAATCAGAACTTTTAAAAAATTTTAAAAGGCACATCCATATTATATTTTGAATATACCAGTGAAGTGTGTGAAGCACTTATAATCGACACATTGCTATCTCTGTATCAAAGTACCAAAGTTCAGACAGTGGTAAGAAGTTAACGCTAGAAAGGACCTCATGTCGGATTTTGTCACCAAATTTATTAGGACACAAGCTTCCAGTGTTATAGCATTTGGAATTTCAGAATTTGGATTTAACTAAAACCTAAAATCTCTCCATTTTATGTATTTGATCACCTTGCAGGCTCGCTTGCTCTAGAAAGCCAACTGCAAGTAACTTTTAAACTGTCACTTGCTGGATGTTGTAACTCTCCTCCTCACCAACCTTAAATGTGAATGCCAGTCATTCTAATCACCCCTTAGAAATAAAGTTGATTGGAAGAAAAGATCATTCACTTTTGATTTTTTCTGTTAATGATTACCATATTCTGTCTGTCTATTTATTTATCATGTATTATGTACCCTATACTATACTATCTTACCGGTTGTTACATAGAAACTCAGTTTTAACTGTACGTTAGATCCTTTTCCTATCTTTACTCACACAGTTGTATATGGTAGGTAATGTTACTCCGATATTAAAAATGAGTAATCTGAAGCTGGGGGAAGTCAGTAAGTTGTCCAAGATCACAGGGCCAAGATTTATCCTCAGAGCTTTCAGAGTGGAACTCCTGTGCAATGATTTTCTAGAGACACTGCCTTTCTCTCTTAGAAGATGGGCTCTCCCTACAGCTTATACCCAACATATGTACGGACACTCTTTATCACTTTTCAAGAGATAACATAAAAAGTAGAGAAAACACAAACGGAAGGTCAAAGAATCACTCGATACCTCCCATAGCTCCTGATCCAGCAAATAATTAATAAGAGAAGAAGAGTTGGAGGATGGTAAAGATCTGCTGCAAATATTTACATTAAAAGTACTTAACGTTAAGATAATATTCCTAAGATACTTTAATCACTTTCAGATGTAGTCCCTAAAATATACCAATGAAGCTAGTTTTGCTTCATTAGATAAGAAAAAATATCTCAGAAATAAATACTCGAAGATATTCTCTGAAAATAAAATGAAACACACAGACAGACCTAACTTCAATGCTCTGATGAGAATAGAGATGTGTATTGGTAACAGCAATTTTAATGTATTTATATCATCAGAAATTTTAAAATGATACAAATAAATTACAAAATAAATTACCTCATACATATCCACTGTACATTACACATAAAGTTAGAGTTTTAAAGGCATATATATATAGGGGTCATAATTATATACACTGTTTTACAATCTGGGCTAGAGATTTTTGGTTTTGTTGTTTTTAGTCACAACATATATTGTGGTTGTTTTTCCATATCAATGTACACAAACTTTTTGGCATTTCTTAATGTCTTCATAACATTCCCTTACATCAGTAGAATATAATTTGTTTAATTTATCCTATATTGATGTAGGTTGTTTCCAGTTAATAATTAAGGCTTATACAATGAATGTCTTGATCATATTTGCTTCCTTGCCTGGCTCTTTTCTTAGGATTAGTTGTTGGAAATAGAAGTACAAAATCATACAACATGTATGATTTAAATATTTATACAAATATTTTAATCCATCCCAGAAAGGAGAAACTAAATGATATTTTCCCTAGATCTATATGAGCATGTTCAGCTCTCAGGAGAGCACTCAATTTCCCAGACTCTATTTAACATCGAGTATTGTTGATATTTCTAATATCTGCCAATTTGATATATCAAACTCTATTACATTTTAAAATTATTGTACAATTGGCATTTTAATGTAT
>NW_011891062.1:8509-8935 GCF_000151845.1 Pteropus vampyrus
ACAATTCCCTGATAATGTAGCTATTTTCTACTAGTAGTTTCAATCTTTTTAGTCTGTTTTCCAACCTCCCCCGTCCCCAAATATATTGAATCATCTTAACATGAGAGATGTGAAAATAATAGAGATTTTATCAACCTCCAGTTTGATTTAAAATAAGCTGACACCACCTATGGAGTAGAGAGCACTTACTAATTCCTACATTCCATCCACATGGGCACCCGTATGCAAGGGGAAGGATCCATGGGATATTGAAGGAAATTCCTGACACAGACACCATACAGACATTAAGCATAATAGATTGATTGCTACCCAAAGAGTTTTCCTGGGGATAATAAGCAAAGCAAAACGAAGGAACAAAAAAAAAAAAAAAAAAAAAAAAAAAAAAAAAAAAAAAAAAAAAAGAGCAATACTTCATGAAGCCAGTCA
>NW_011891063.1:0-368 GCF_000151845.1 Pteropus vampyrus
AGGCAGGCAGGCACGTCTTCAGGAGTAGCATAGAGAACAGCGTCCCTTCGAAATCAGTGTGAGATATAGTCTTACTTAATATTTAAGTTTGCAGGTGGCCATAGTAAACATCTCTGGACACAGAAACATCAAACTGACGAGGGGCATGCACTAAAGTTTATAGAGACAGACAGAATATTCCAGGTAAGGTCAAGTTAGGGTACATAGTAATATATTTAGAGGGAAGGGGTTCTAACTATAGAGCCCATCGCCAATCATAACTGAGGTGACCCATTTCTATGGTTTCTGACACCTGAACCCAATACAGAACAGTGGTCATGAAGAAGACATACGTGGAAGGAAAAGGAACAAGAACTGTCCCAAAGCAC
>NW_011891063.1:3058-5144 GCF_000151845.1 Pteropus vampyrus
ACACATAAATATACAACATCAGAAACCCATCCCATGTGCTTGGTTCGTAAATATGGGCAAACAACACTGATTATTGACCATAGGAAGAGAGCAGTAGCAAAGAAAACAAGATCAACAGAACTAATCTTGATAAACAAATAATTCAGGGACAAAAAGGGACTTTGAAAGAAGGTTACTAAGCATCCCAGAGAGATCTTAGATTATATTGCACCAAAAAGATGATGTCTGTTCATTGGGCCTAGAATTCAAACAGTCCAATTTAGAATAGGAATCGATGGGCTCCAAGAAGTCTGCCTTCAAATAAAGAATGTGAGGACTCTATTCAATAAACAGAAATAAATGTCTGAAAGAATTTGTCTAGGTCTTCTAAGAAAAATAATAAACATTTTTAAAAATATTATTCACCAAAAACTAAATCAAAAGCAAATTAAAGTGTGCCATGATTTTTGAGCACTAGAGTAGGAGAAAGGAAAATTCATTTGACTTCTATGAGTTTATAGCACATATTTAAATTTTGTAGTAGAGTACATGTATGTATGTATATATATAACCATAATAATATGTTATTTATTGCTTTCCTATAATTAATCTATAGATAAGGCATAAAAGATAATGTTGATAGCAAAAAGAACATAAGTTTGCTCATCTTAAGTATCTGTATTAATTTCCTATAATTCGTGGATTTTTCTGTTGCTGTGTAACAAATTAACTAAAATCTCTCAGTTCTGAGAGGCCGCTCTCAGGTCATAGCCATGTGGCCCTCTCACAACATGGGGATTACTGCTTCGGTTCCACCAAGAGAATCTCCCTCTAGTTAACCATGTAGCAGAGATTATCCCATCACTTTGTCACTATCCTATCAGATTCACATACTCAAGGGGAAGGGATGATACATGATATAAATACCAGGGGGTGGGGGCCTCGGGGATCATTTTAGAACTCTGGATCGAATAGGCTTAACCTTGTCGTGTGGTATTTTGGGTTTCAAAGTCCTAATATACATGTGGTCAAATATTAGAGCAAGTTATCAAAGACAATTCCTCTCTAAATATCTTTAAAAGAATAGAAATTCTTTTTTGCCTTCAGTGGTTTAAAAGCAGCTCAGCTTTCTTGAGTAAATGAACCAGAGATTATATTGTGCGTGTGTGTGTGTGTGTGTGTGTGTGTGTGTGTCCGTCCCCAAATTTCTGTCATTTGGTTTAAAAATCTGTTAAATTCACCCTAAAACACCATATCATACTGTTGGTTCAAAAACTGACCCCATACATACAGGGCACAAAGATACCAAAGAGAGGCAGACTACTCCAGACTGGCTGGTGGCAGTTCCAATAAGCCAGGAATTGAAAAGGCTTGTCTTGGCGGTGGGTAAATCTCTACACTCACTGCCAGAATCTTAAAAGGTTATCGGTAGCAGCGGTCCCCAACCTTTGTGGCACCAGGGGCGGGTGCTTCTATGAGAATCCCATGCCTGATGATCTGAGGTGGAACTGAGGTGGTGATGCTAGCGCTGGGGAGAGGCTGTAAATACAAATGAAGCTTCACTCGCCTGCCCCGCCAATCACCTCCTGCTGGATGTCCAGGTTCCTAACAGGCCACAGATCAGTACCAGTCTGTGGCCCAGGGGTTGAGGACCCCTGCTCTAGAGGCTTTACCTGGGTTCAGGCACGTCTTCACTCGACTGTTTCAACACCTACTCTCTCAAAATTTCTTCCTTGAACCATCTCCAGCTGTGGGAACTGTGGGCAGAACACGCATGCCCAGATCGGACAGGGTGAGGAGCCTCAGATTTCCGGTTTCAGTTTGGGGTCAACCGGGGATCACATCCTCTGACAACCTCCTCACAGACTTGCTGATCCTAAAGCTGACAGGTTAGCAATCTAGATGACTACTCCACCTTTATTTCCCAGGTTTCTATGAGAGTGCACGTCATTCTGATGATTGAAATGGCATCTGTGACCTGAATGATTCATGATCTTTCACAGAAACACAGCTTTGTCCATCGTGCATGTCCCATGGGAAATTATTCCAGACATTTATTCAATGACTACTAATTACCTTCTCAATGAATACAGTTTTAGTAACATAG
>NW_011891063.1:6904-8873 GCF_000151845.1 Pteropus vampyrus
AAAAATAGTTTCAGAGATCTTAATTTCAGGGGAAACCCGTTAGCCCCCACAAATGTTTTCTGCATTCTTGCTAAGATTCAACATCCCTCTGGAATAGCACAAAATCTTCCATTCGAGAAATGCAAAAATCCCAGAAAGGAGTAAGATATCTATTTCTGCTTGTAAGTTACTGTTAGCAGCTAAGAAAGACAGGTTTGAGAGCACATAGCAGAGAGCTACCACAGGACCTGGTGCCACAGGAAGGTGGAAATGGACACTTTCCAAGATAGAGCAGTATCAGAAAGCAGAGAGGAAGGACCACCTGGATCTACTTCATAATCTGATCTGCAATGTTAGGTCATGACCACGCTTGAAGTATCACAATTTAAGTAGTTAGGTCATGACCACGTTTGAAGTATCACCATTTAAGAAGTATCACCATTTAAATATACCTCTATCTAGCAACTAAAGATCTGTGGGATTTGCATATATATTTAAGATTCCCTAAACTGAGAGTTTTTAATTTTCATGTATTCATTCTGATGCCGAAAGCAATGAAAATTTGTTTTGCTAATTGAAAAGCCAAAAATCACCATATGCAGTGATGCCTCCTTTTGGAAGACATCTTCAAAGAAGAATGTATCCATTCCTTGGGTTAGAATTTGTCATCCAGTGTTATCTAGATGTCTATTAAGTCTGAAAGATTTTCTCCTAGCATGGATGGTACAAGTTTGAGACATAAAGACTCAGTAGGAAAACCTACAAAGAAACAACAGCTCATACTGGAGGTGACAGCCATCTCCATTCAGTCTGAATCTATTCCATGCAGAAAAGGAGAACTCCACAAGTAGACTCTCAAGAAAGGCTTGGCAAATCATTGTGCAGAGGACTTAATGCCACTACAGAAGTGGCATATCTGAGAGCGAGGCTAAAGAGAATGTTTCCTTAGAGACAAAAATTTAACATACTAAAGCTTACTGGGATATATGCTTCAAGCCTTAGGGTGCTTATTCTCAGCGTTTTTGAGTATGTGGCCACTGCCATCAGAAGCACTTGAGACAACTTGGTAAAACAGAGGCATGGCCCAGCCCCGGTCGCGATTTCTTGAGCAGAGGCCTGAAAATCTGCTTTACAGTATGCTCCCCAGGCCATTCCGATGCACTCCCATTCAGGCTCAACAGGTAATTATGCAACGATGTAGCACCGACCTCTAAGTATCCCTATTTCTTCCTCCCCACTACCCATAAGACTTAGTGTGGATTGAAAAAGGTAAGCACGTCAGGTAAAATTCAATGTTGTTATGATCCAGGGGCATTAGTAATAAGAGAAATGTCGCCACATCTTCTTCATACGTTTTTTCATTCTTAGAATTCTCAAAATACTTCATTGTCAGATGTTTAAAAAGTCTACTATTCATTTGACATGATGATGGCTGTAAATAAAAAACTTAATATACAGTCATACATTTTGTATATAGCTAGGGCCTTTGTGGCCCAAATCAATAGGTAATGTCAAAATACTAAGGAATACAGCAGAGAATGTCATGTGGTCAAAATATTTCAGCCTGATACACTTAAAAAGAATGAATGTTCGTCTTTTAACTAGAATAAATTAAGTAACTTGTATTTCTGATAAAGTTAGTACATTTACTGGAGTAATTTGGAAAATACTGAAAAGCATATAGAATAAAACAAAAGACACTGAATATCAGCCTTAACCAGAATATAAATTCTATGAGCAGGGATTTTTGTGCATCGCTATACACAAAGCATATGGAATAAAACAAAAGACACTGAATATCAGCCTTAACCAGAATATAAATTCTATAAGCAGGGATTTTTGTGCATTGCTATAACTGGCTCCTGGTATTAGTCAAATTGATTACTCAATAAATATTTGCTTAATGTGATTGAAATAGGTAACTATTATTAATATTTTGATAAATTTCCTATCAACTATTTATATCCATCCATGTCTCCTCCCTCATAAA
>NW_011891063.1:10283-12446 GCF_000151845.1 Pteropus vampyrus
AATCAATGTTGAAAGAATGAATCTGCAGAGAGAAGAGTGGCCTGAAGACAGAACACAGCCAAGAGAAAGAAAAAAATAGCCCTATCTAGTTCAGTTTTAGTCAGATTTCTGACTAGTTATTTAAAGTAAAGGGAAGAAGACAATCAGATTGGAAAGCACAAGAAAATATCAACAATTAGGTTTGATTAGCAAAACTCTCAACAGAGCAATGGAGTTTTATTGCAGTCACTTGTTCCCTCTCCCCTACACCGTAACTTCCTTATTCAGGCTTCACTGCATTCACAATGCAGAGAAGGCACTAAATACAGATGGTCAAATTTATGCATTCCTGAAGAACACAAATGAGTAGTTTAAGACCTTCTCAGGAATTTATATCAAAGAGTATATGCTTTGTGTTAGCTAAAAATAGTAAGCACGCTAATTCAAAACTAATTTTCTAATTTATAAATTTATATGGGGTTGAGGGGGCAGTGGTCAGGTATGCAGTTCTCTTAACTTTCAACCAGGAAACACCAAACTCAAAAGAAGCCAGACTTTCAAGCTTCAGCATAAATACCTTATATTCTATGCTGGGATGGTGTTTTGGATCAAAGTATAATATTTTTCATCAATGATATTTTTTAAAATTTAGTTTCCAATTATAATTGACCTATAATATTAGTTTCAGGTATACAACGTAGTGATTAGATTTTTACCTACCTTACAAAATGATCACTGTGGTTAAGTCTCATACCCATTATAAGTTTACATTTTTATAAACAATAAGCAATGAGTCCTCATTTTTCATAGCTTGATTCAGCTTTTCTATATTTGTGGCTACCAGATCTTAAAGTTTGAATTACTGAATAAACGATATCCAATGGGACTGTTGAGAAATAACTTCAGCGAGAAAAGATCCAGTATTTTCATTTTCTTCAAATGGTTTCTAGGTTATCGGATCCATTGTTATACAATGGAAGCTGAGATACCACCAGAATGTACAAGGCAGGAACTTCCTTTACTTTTCTGTAAGTGAAGACTTATGTGGAAGATAAAACCTTAAGCGCTGAGCGGCTCTGGACGAAGCCTTGTTGAGAGCCTTATTCCACAGTGTGCTCAAGGGGGCGCCATAGAGCTCCCAGCGCAGGTGTTCGGGTGACTGGCATCCACGTGCGCCAGAAAGGATCCTTCCCGGCCTCTGAGCAGCCAGAGCATTCCAGCAGGTTGTCTCTTCTAGACAGGCTGTGTCTGTCTGTTTACTCCAAAGTACCCCGAGATGTTAGCTTTCCTTTTTCAGTTCTGTTATGACAGAAACACTGGAAACCGCTGCAGCACTTGGCACAGATAAATTAACATGTGTAACCTGTTGGCCTCTGTGACCAAAGAACCTTAGTATGAATCTTAAAGTACACTTGACTGCAGGCTTGCAGGCTCACCCACGTGAATTAGCTTTCCAGCATGCCCCACAGAGCTGAATAAACTGAATTGCTCAATGGAATTGCTTAGTTCCTCTTCTTTGACACACAAGTTTACTGGAAAGAAATCTGTAAGCACACCTACAAGGAGAACGCTAGGTTGCTGCTTCTTACCACTGACAAAAGAACAAACATTTCTACTGCTCTTAAATCGTGAAGAAGGCCCGTCAGTAAAATCCATTTGCCCACTTCTGCAAAGGACATTCCTTTTTTGAAAATTTCCATGAGTTAAAAGATTATGAATGTCAAAAATTTTATACCTTTAAACAAATATTAGAATCCCTGGTATAGTATTCAGAGTCATGTTGTGGGAACGAAATAATTTCATTCGCATAATACATTTTCTTTAATTACTTTAATATAAAAGACAGCACTGTTCCATATTTCATAAAGTATTTTTAAAAACTGTAAGATCCTCCAAGAAGTATTTGATGAAAATGAACTCACTGCAGGGTAGCCATAACTATAAAATGAATACTACCAGATCATTACGATGTCATTCATATTAACAATAATTGGAGGGTAGGCGGAGAAAAAACCAAACAGAAACATGGACATTCTAAAAGTACATTTTATCCAGGCTTTCTCTTTTTGCTAAATCTTGTGCATATTAGAAGATACATTCAAGATGGCTATAAAGATATCCAGCTAAAGTAATACTTTGAAGATTTTAAAACAGCCCTCCAGTAATTGTATGGTATTGCAAATC
>NW_011891064.1:0-110258 GCF_000151845.1 Pteropus vampyrus
GTCTCGAGTAAGATTCTCTTATCAAAGAACAGGCTTGCCCTGTCGGTTAAGTTCTCCTACCTACTAGTTTTCAGAGAGGACAGGCAGAGTGCCTTGGGTTCCAGTCTCCTTTTTACTTAATGTTAGGAAAAGACAGGCTTTTTGTCTTGGGCCCGTGTCACCGCTCCTCATCATTTCAGGGGAAAACAGTATTCCTGGCACAAACAGAGGCCTCTATTCTTCCTTTTGTTTAGAGAAGGCGGCTTTGTTCGTGGGCCATGCATTCCACATGTGTTTCTGTTCACAGTGGCTACCTTGAGTGTAGTATGAGTTGGTGTTTTGTTGAGTCTGTTATCAATTTGATGATCTCAGCCTTGGGAGCCTGGGCCTGCACTCTAGTTCCTGTGAGGAGGGTCCAGGTTTGGTGTCACAGGCCTAAGTCTCCATTCTAGTATCCCTTGCATAAAGACAGGTTTGTTGTTGTGGACCTAGGATACCACTCAACTTTTGTTTAGGGAGGACAGGCTTAGAACCATGGGCCCCGGCCACCACTTCAGTCTCTTTTAGGAAAAGACAGAAGAGATGCTCTGGGCCAAAGTCTCAGCTCTACCTCCTGGAATAGGTGAAGGGATTAGATCTATAGGTGAAGGGATTAGATCTGCAGGCCAAGGTCACCAATCTCTCTCCTTATAGATAGTCCAGGCCCGGAGCCAAGGTTTTAGTTTTCCATGAAAGATATTCTTACCAGAGGAAAGTCTATCCTTGTGGTTTTCGATCTCCAATCTACTATTTTTCAATGAGGAAAGGCTTGGTGGCTTCAGACCAGGGCTCTGTTGTATTAGTGTTAGGAAGACTCTGTCTTTGTGTCATGGGCCTGGGTCTCAAGTCTACATCATTTCTAGAGTGGACAGTACTGGTACCATGAAGGGAGGTCTCCTTTCTTTTTTGTAAGAGTAGACTCCTATGATCTGTGGGCCATGCACTGCACATTAGTTTTTGTTCACAGGTGTAGGTTATTTGCAGTGTTACAGGAAGCAACACCCGTGGAGGAAATTGGATGCTCAAACAACTTTGTTAGAGGAAGGAGAATTTATTGGCTGGCTGAGCATGTGGGGTTAACAACACAATGCACGAGTTCCCCTTTGTTAGATTTATTACAGCTTACATACCTCTGCAGTGTCCATGCACAGGGCACGTAATTCCTTTGTCTGAGTTTCTTTGTGTACTTTGTGACTCAGGATGGGGAGCAGGAGCTTCAAGTGGGGAGTGCATGGGGGGAGGAATTTTCAGACCACTGGTCTTATCTATTTACAGGTCATTTTGCCTTATAGAACCCATGACCTTGGTGTTATAAACACTATTATAGGGTTCTCAGATAGATGGGACATTGAGGCTATAAGCAGCAGTAGCATTTATTGAAGCTAGCACCGGCTCAGCTCAGCCCCGATTGTAACATAACAAGCAGTTCTATACAGTCTTGTTATTCTTATACAATTACAGAGATAAGGAAGAATATTAGTTGGATAGCAAGCTATGAATCAACAGATGTGAGCTGGAGAGTCCTTGAAGTGGAGGAGGTAGCTATGGGAAAGTATATCTCGCAAGTCCTGGAAGTGGAGAGAGAGCAATCAGGAATGGACTTTAACTGGCTGAGTCGGTCATTTCTGCATGTCCTTTCCTTTGCATTTTTCAGATGCCTCCTCTCTTCTTTTATTCCCACTTTTGAGACTCTAGACATTCTATTTTTATTCTGGAGTCTCACATTTTCCATCTAAACCATCTTGGTGGATCTCCTGATAGTGGCCAGTAAAGTATATGTGAGCTTCAGCTTGCTGCTGTACTACAGCTTCTACTATGCATTTAAGCTTTTTTTAGCAGGGGCAGCAGACACGGCCCTATCAGGCAGTTTCCTAGAAGTAGTAAAGCTGCTCCTATTAAGGTTTTAAATCCACTAAAGGCTGAAAACCATCTCCTAAAAAGGCTATTGGTGTTTCATCTGTGCCATACTTGCATGGGCACATATGCCAGTTTTGTCATCTTTTCGACAAGATCCTCAACTGCCTGGCCCTGGTCATCTATCTGTAGGCAACAGTTGGTGAGATTGAATTTTCCACACATGCTCTTCCTTCTGCTGCTAATAGATGGTCTAGAGCTGACCTGTTTTGGTAGTTAGCATTTCTCATCTGAGTTTGTTGATGTGCAAGGACGGTCAGGGCTCTCCTTGTCTCATTGGTAATGATTTCTAAGACTGCAGGCAGTCAGATAATCTGGTTTAACGTGTAAATGGGGGGTATAGTATCCCCAAGATCTATTTTCTGCCCAAGTGGCAGGCCCATAGTACGGGATTATCTACTCTGGGGCCACTCATTATTCTTCTAGTCCCCTATTTGGATTTCTCTTTTTACCCATGGTAAAAGTTGTGGGACTGGGTACCTAAGCAGTTCCCCTTCTTTTGTTCTGTAGGTGTCCTCCCGGCTGGCTGCAAGGCTGATCAGCACATTGTAGTCTCTTAATGTGGCCCAACCATCACCTCAATTTTCCTGCCTCCTCCCTGCATTATTTTCCTTCAGATATTGTATTCTCTTAATCTTAAGGGGACTTTAAGGGAGGAAGGTCTGTCTTCTATAACTTCTTCAAAGCTGAGATAGGCTGTAGTCCCTGCCTACTGGGAATAAAAATCTCTGAAACCCTATTGTAAGGGCCCCGGAGGCAGACAATGTGAGGTCCTTCCAGCATGTAGAAGTGGTAGGAAGCCTTGTAACCTAAAAGATATAAACTTAGCAAAAAGATAGAACAGACAAGTTAAAGTTAATAGTAGAGGCAATTAACAATGAAGTTACTTTTTCATGGCAGTTTGTTAATTCGAGATACACAAAAGTTCCTTGATTCCCTGGGACCGTATGTGGACTTATCTAGTTTCCGGAACAAGAGCTTAAGATCTTCCTTGGGTTCACGGGAATAGGTTGCACTTTCCGGTTTATTTTCTGGAGGAACCTGTGAGGACTTATAAGAAACTGGTTTAATTCAAGATAAATGTACCTAGCTGTTGATTCCTTGTAATTTGATAGCATTTGGGAACTTAACAAAACTTGGTAGGGCCTTTCTATTTGCCTTGAGGACTGACTATTTATTCCTGTCACTGTGCAGTTAGCATTGGAGAGAGGCCCATGGGATGGGTCAGGACAGAGTAGGTAGCTCTAGTATCTAGTAAAAATTCGGCTTTTCCTTTTTGCCATGTCGAGTGACCTGAGGTTCCACTGTTGTGATTGTGGTGGATTTTCCTAGGACTTGAGTTTGCAAGCTCTTGAGCCTTCTTCGTTAGAAGAGAGAGCAGCCCCTTCATGAGGGGCTTACTACGTGGAGTGAGGGCTTATGAAGTCCACCCCTCTGTGGCTTCCCAGTGCCCTTCCTTCTGCAGTTTGCACATTGATTAAGCCTCAGTCCTGACAATGCCACTCATGGCCAACCAAGACCCTAGGTTTTTATTGCCTCAGGTCACCTCGAGATGATCCCTGTATTATGGCAGCTAAATTTGTGCCCCTTTTATACTCTGCTTCCTTCTCTGCCCAGTCCCACTTTTGGGATACCTTAAAGACCTCCTTCTCTGCCCAGTCCCAGTTTTGGGATACCTTAAGGACCTCAAGGTAGCCTGCAGGGTTGGGGTTTCAGCCCCAACTTTTGGAGCTTCTTTTAAATATTGGGCACAGACCGAGTTATGAAATGTATAGCTAGGAGTGTCTGGCCCTCAGACTTTGGGCTAATGTTAGTATATTCTCTAAAAACCTCAGAAAACTGGTTAAGGCAACATAAAACACAGAAATTATTTTGATTAATCATGGCATCCTTGTTTTCTACTCAGAAAACTTTTCCATAACATCTGTATCAGTCTAAGAAACATTAAAATACAACTATAATTTTGCATTAGTTTACTTTTGGTATTTAAATTGCCAATCTTGTTTAGTTTAATCACATAAAAATTCCTCTCGAGATTTTTTTTTAATAAACTTTCTACTACTTTCTTCATTCCTTCACTTTGCCTCTTTTCACTCATTCGGAAATAACAACTTTAAAACATTTAATTTCCTTCAAAATAAATCTCTATACTTCATACCTTCTGTTACCAAAAATTATATATAACATACACAAATATAGATCAGAGGTCATGCACATATTCATATTTCCCCATCATCAGTATTTGTAACTTCCTTGGGGATGCCAACTCAGCTAGTTAAAGTCGATTCCTGACTGTCCTTTCCTCCCCTAGCCTGCTGATCTCTGTGAATCTCCCTATTTCTTGTTCATACTCAGGAGGCAATGGTGGCAGAGGAGCAGAAAGCAGTGGAGGAGAATGAAGGTCCTTATGCCCCTCCAAAGTCCTTCTGAGGGTAGCACTAACTCATTACCTTCTCCTTCTGGGAGTCTTTGATCCTTCCAGGTAGAATCAAGACAACTTCTTATTAAAGCCCATAAGGAGAATGTAAAAATGGAGATCTTACCTGTACCTTCAGAGGTACAGCATCCTTGTAATGGCTTCCCAAACTTCTCCGAGGTTTGACTACTTACAGTTCCCTCCTCTGGGAGTCAAAGACAAATTTCTTGCACAAACCTTAAAAATTCTGTTAATTGTTCTCCTTTCATGTTCTAGTTTCTAGCTCTAAGCATAGTTTTAAGCATTTGTACAAAAATAACAGTCTTAAGCATTTGTATAAAAATATTGAGGTCTTTTGACCCTTGTTGTCCCATGTTTTACTCCCAACTATTACAGCCTATTCCTTAAATTTATTTAACACGTGTTTCTCCTTGAATTCTACTAGGCTGTTACCTGTATTTTCTCCCTCCTCCACTTTTGCGTATGCTTTTCTCAAGACAATCTCCTTACCTTACCTGTTTTGAGTCTTCTGGTATGCAGGTTCCTGATCGGGCATCACCTGCCACATTCAGCAAATAGTAAATCCTGCCACGTCCAGCATGGCCCTGAAAAAATCATCCTAAGTGGAAACAGTGGAGATTGAGAAAAGAAAGAAGAAAGAAAGCTGGGATCGGGAGGCCTACTATCCACTGATGATGGAGTAGAGAGAGATTTTATTTTTGCAAGTTGCTTTTGTACAAGAGCATACATTTGCTGACTAAAATGAGATTATCCCCACTCAACCTCCACATCCTACCATAATCATTTACATTTCTATACAGTAACCCCCACTCTACTCACCCTGCTATAATCGTTTGCATTTCAACACCCGCACTGTTCTCCAATTCTTAGGAGGATTTG
This sequence comes from Pteropus vampyrus, assembly GCF_000151845.1. Taxonomy (NCBI): domain Eukaryota; kingdom Metazoa; phylum Chordata; class Mammalia; order Chiroptera; family Pteropodidae; genus Pteropus; species Pteropus vampyrus. The sequence goes on from NW_011891064.1 coordinate 5,249, forward strand.
TGGATGTGAAGCAACCCATGGTTGGCCTCACAGATTGCAAGGACCTTGTCAGCTCTCCACAATCACTCAGTCCTCTGCCTTGATCTGGTGAAGTAGTTGGATTTTGGAAAACACAACACAATGCCAGTTAAATTTTATAGGTAAACTCGAGTGGAAAATGATTCCCATGCACTCAAGCCTGGTTCATTCTAAGAGGTAAAGTGAAAACTTATGCATACAGCAACAATACTAGTCACCTGGTAAAGAAGTGATTCCCATTCAGGAATTTCTCTTAGAGCGAGAGTGGTGACTTTGACTTGCAGTTTGAATCCCTTCACCTTTTCTAGAAGGTAGAGCTCAGATCTCATCCCACAGCACTTCTTGTCTTTTCCTAAAAGAGACTGAAGTGATGGTCTGAGCTCATGGTTCTAAGCCTGTCTTTCCTGTATGAATGTTGAGAGGTTTCCTAGGCTCACAGCAAAAAAATCTCTTTATGCAAGGAAAACAAAAATGGAGACTTGGGCCTGTGACACCAAACCAGGACTCTCCTCACATGAACTAGAGTGCAGGCTCAGGCTCCCAAGGTCAAGATCTTTTGAATTATAACTGACTAGATGAAACAACTACCCACACTACACCCAAAGGAGCCCCTGTGAACAGAAACTCATGTGAAGTGTACATCACACAAACAAAGGTGTCATCCTATATCAAAAAAAAAAAAAAAGAAAGTAAAAGAAAAGGAATGGAGGCCTCCGTTCCTACCAGCAACATTGTCTGAAGATGTGGAGTGGTGACCTCGGGCCAAGGCACAAAGCTTGTCTTCTCCTAACAATAAGTACAAGAGAGACTGGGACCCATGACAGTAATCCTGTCCTCTCTGAAAACTAGCATATAGGAGACCTTCCCCACAGGGAAAGCCTGCCCTCAGGTCAGAGAATCTTAACTCCAGTTTTAGGTCCTGTCTCCTGCCTGGATTTCTAATCAGGATCCAAAGTGTTGACCTTGGTTTGCAGTTCCAGTACCTTCCCCTATTTTCAGTAAGTAGAGCTGAGAAATTGGCCCACAGCATTTCTTCTGTTTTTCTATAACAGAGACTGATGGGGTGGCCTGGGCCCACAATTATAAGCTTGTATTCTCTGAATGAACGTCGCATGGTTTATTAGTTACAAAGAAAAAGCCTTCTTTATGGAAGAGAAACTAGAATAGACACAGTGGAAATCAGCCTCAAGCCTGGAGCTCCTCAAAATAACCTGTTGGCTTCCCCTGGCCCACAAGGTCAAGACCATCTAATTGGTAACACATTCCAGACTGAAGACCTTGGGCCACAACGCTATAATCCTAGCCCCTGCTACCAGAAACTCTTGGGGAGAACTTGGCCCAAAGAACCATGCTGTCATCTCCCAGAATTAGGAAGAGCAAATCTTGATTCATGGCACCAATACTGTCCTCCCTTAAAGCATGTATGATAGACATTTGGCCCAATGACACTAATCTTGCTTCATCCTTACAGTTCATTCAGCACAACCTGGTTCCATGACTCCAATATTACATTTTGAAGATTTTTGAAAGTTGACCATAACCTACAGCACCAAGCCTTTCCCCTGGTAAGTGAAAGTAGTATGGGCATTAGAAAATTTGCACAAAGCCTGGCCTCTTCTCTCAGAAACTCAATTGTGAAGCTAGAAGCATGGCTAAGCATTGTCTATACTTTATGGAAATAAAGTAAAGACCAGAGCCCACAGAATTTAGCATAATTTTTCTTCACTGAACCTTAAATGGATGAGTTGGCACCAGGTATTAAGATCAACTATGTAAAAAAAAAAGAAAAGAAAAGAAAAAAAACTTGAATGAAGGCCATGGCCCATAACTCAGTCCTCCACCCAGATCAGGTGAAGTAGTTGGATTTTGGAAAACGTAACACAAGGCTGGTCTCATTTTCTGGGTAAACTTGAGTGGAAAATGATTCCCAAACACTCAAGACTGGTTCATTCCAAGAAGTAGAGTGAAAACCTATGCATACAGCAACAATACTAGTCACCTGGTAGACAAACGATTCCCACGGGGTCTTCCTTGACCCACATGTAAATCCTGTGAGGTGTTCACATGACCGATGCATGATTCCCTAGTGATTGCTATGTGATTTTCAGGTGACTTCCATCTTATTCCTCTTCCCCTATCCTCAAACAAGTGTTTTCAAAACATGTCTCACAAACTCTCCATTTTCAATATTTCACCATTGATGCATTGGCCTTAAGCAATTCCCTCTTGATAGCAGTGGCCTAGGCCCCACATCCAAGAATAGTGTGAAATTCCACCTGAAGCCATTAAGACTTATGAACAAAATGACTCAGCATTTTTGCTACAGTACACAGAATTGTGGCTTCTTTTCCAGCACTCTAAAGGAGTTTTGTTAAGCAGACTCAGCCTTGAAGTTACAAGCTATTGATGGGGAACTGCAGTTCTCATTGCCTTGAAGCAGGTTGCCTGACCACAGATGAAAACTCAGGCCAGTTATTTAATGATTATTGTGTGGTAGCCTACATGCTTTCCTCAAGCTGGTATTCTCATACCAACATGACAATTCAATTGAAGAGCAGTGAGGTGGCTGTCTCAGTTACACTCTGTTACACATGGGCTCTCCTTTTCTCAGGGTTTATGCACATTTTACTAAGGTATTTAGAAGGGTAACTCCAAAGTGAATGCCATACCATCACTGAATGTCACGTGATCTCCCTGTGATGCCCTCAGGCCTGTCTCTTGATGGTCACGTGATTCCCGTGGTGCAGCCACATGAATATCACGAGATTCCCAACTCTTTGCTATGAGATTTTAAAGTGACTTCCACCTAAATTTCCTCTGTTAGCCTAAACCAAGGGTTTTCAGAACACGTTGAGGATCTGTCTCAATGTCAATATCTTAGATATCTTTCCATGGTCGTTAAGCCAGTCTCCCAAAGAATTTGTAGTTGAAATTTTGCTTTAGAGGAATTCTGAGGCAGCTGTTCTTTTGGCCATGAAGAGTTATCCTTAAAATGACTAAGCATTTTACCTACAATATAGCAAAATGGCGGTTGTTTTTCCAACACTGTCCAGTCTCTTCTTCACAGCACATTCAGGTACCAATTTTCAATGTGGCCAATGTGCAACCGCCTCCTCCACCATCATGAGGTAGGTTTCCTGACAACAGACAAAACCAGAGACAAATTAAAGTTCTTGCCTTCCACATATACCATGGACCTCAAGTAAGTTTTGTAATGATGTCATGACATTTGATTGAAGGTGGTTAGTATGCTGTCTCATTTACCTTCTATTATGCAGAGAATAATGTTTTCTCAGAGTTTATGTGAATTTTATCAAATGACATGCACTCATCATTTCAAAGGCAGCACTACGTCTTCCCCATCTGTCACATGATCTTCAAGTGTTTCAACTGGCCAGTCTCTTCATGGGCACTTGATTCCCCAGGGAGGGTACATGAACCTGTTGAACTCTCGCTATGCCCTGGTTCCAAAGTTACCACTGTCTATTTTTGAACAAAATAGGTAAAAGACCTACTCACACTACCAACATCCTAGACCCTGGTTCCGAGGTTACCACTGTCTATTTTTGAACAAAATAGGCAAAAGACCTACTCACACTACCAACATCCTAGACCTTGTGACAGAAACTAATGTACAGTGCATGACCCACAGACCAAACCTGTATACTCTTACAGAAAAGAAAGGAGAACTCCGTTCATGGTATCGATAATGTTCTCCTTTCAAGTTATATAGACCGGATAACAAGGTCAATGACACAAAGTCAGTCTCTTACTAACATGAGTACAATGGAGCCCTGTCCTAAAGGACCAAGCCTGTCCTCGTTGAAAATTAGTAGATTGGAGACCTTAAATCTCAAGGTCATTCTTTCCTTTGATAAGATTATCTTTGCTGGAGAACTAGAACCTTGGATCCAGGTCTGGAATTTCTCTTAGGAGTGAGTGGTGACTTTGACTAGCAGTTCCAATCGTTTCACCTTTTCCAGGAGGTAAAGCTGAGACTTCGTCCCACAACATTTCTTCTGTCTTTTCCTATTAGAGACTGAAGTGGTACCTGGGCTCACAGTGCTAAGCCTGTCCTCCTGAATCGATTGATGAGTAGTGTTCTAGGCCCACTATAATAAGACTCTCTTTATGCTAGGGAAACTAGAATGGAGACTTAGGCCTGTGACACCACACCTAGACACTCCTCATAGGATCTTGAGTGCAAACTCAAGCTCCCAAGGTCAACATCGCCTAATTTATAACAGACTAGATGAAATTACTACTCACAATATGGCACAAAGAAACCCCTGTGAACAGAAACTCATGTGGACTGTTCTACAAACAAATATGTCTTTTCTGAACAGAAGGAAGAATGGAGGCCTTTGTTAGTACCTGCAACACTGTCTTCTCTTGCGAGGACGTGAAGTGGTGACACAAACTCAAGGCACAAAGCCTTCTTTTCCTAAAAATAAGTACAATGGAGATTTGTACTCATAGCAATAAGCCTATCCTCTCTGAAAACTAGTATATAGGAGTACTTACTGCATAGGATAAACCTGTCCTCAGGGAAGCGAATCTTAATAGCTAGGACATTGTCTCCTGCCTCGATTTCTAATCAGAAACAAGACTGATGACTTTACTTTGCAGGTGCAATCCATTTCTCTATTTCCAGCAATAGAGCTGAGAAATTGGTCTACAGCATTTACTCAGTCTTTCCCTAACAGAGACTGAATGGGTGGCCTGGGCCCATGGTTCTAAAACTGTACTCTTTGAACGAATGTCACCTGGAGTCCTAGGAACACTGCAACAATGTTATGGAAGAGAAACTAGCATAGAGACTGGAAATTGGTACCAGGCCTTGACCTCCTTAAAAGATCTAGGTGACAGCCCCAGGGCATGAGGTTAAGACCATGCAATTGGTAACAAAGACAGGACTGAAGACCTAGGACCACAAAACTCAGCCTGGATCCTGCTACCAGAAACACCGGGGAGACCTTGGCCCACAGAACCAAGCAGTCATTTCCTAGGAGGATGATGAAAGGAGGACATAGTTTATGGCACCAAGTAATGCCCACTTTAAAGCATTTGCAATAAAAATTTGGGCTGATAGCACCAGCCTCGTGTCATCCTAACAATCCATTCAGCCCAATCTGGTCCCACATCAGCAATTTTACCTTTGGTCCATTAGTAAAAGATGACCGTAAGGTACAGCAGCAAGTCTTTCCCCTGGTAAAAGAAGTTAGTGTGAGAATTTAGAAACATGGCACAAAGCCTGGACTCTTCTTTCAGGAACTCGACTGGGGAGCTTGGAAACATGGCCAGGCATTTTTCCTATTTCCTGGAAGTAGTGTGGAGACCTTGCCACATAAAATCTTGCCTAACTTTCATTAACGGAACCTAGGTGCAGTACTTGGCATGCGGAAATAAGACAGTATTGGTAGGAAAATAAAAAGTGAATGGAAGTCCATGACCCATGACCCAGTCCTTTAGCCAGATTAGGGGAAGTGGAGTGGATGTTTGAAAACCTGACACCATGCCAGTCACCTTTTCTTGGTAAACTCAATGGAAAATGGATTCCACACATTGAAGCCTGGTTCAATATAAGAAATAGTGTAAAAACTTATACCCACAGCAAAAAGACTACTCACATGGAAGACAAACAATTCCCACTGGTAACCCCAGTGTTAATTCTGCAAGGTGTTGACGTGATCGCCTTATGATTTCATAGTGATTGCTATGTATTTTCAGGTGACTTCCACCTTATTCGTCTTCCCCTATCTTCATCCAAGTGTTTTCAAAACATGTCTCACAAACTCTTCGTTTTCAATATTTCAGTATTGATGCATTGGCCGTTAAGCAATTTCCTGTCAACTGTAGTGGCCTAAGGTCCACATCCAAGAATAGTGCAGGAGTCGTCATTTAAAGTTATGCTCACAATGACTCAGCATTTTTTTTTACAATAGATCAAAATGGCGGCTGCTGTTTCCACTGTTCTAAAGTAGCTTCCTCGAGCAGGCAGAGCCTCCAAATTTCAACACGATTAAAGTGCGAGAGCCCCTCTGATTCCCTTCAAGCAGTTTGCCTAACCAAATTAAACCCCAGGCCAATTATCAAACGATCATTGTCTGGAAGCCTATACCGCCGTCCTCAAGAAAGTCTTCTCATGCAGACATGACCTTCGATTGAAAATTAGGGAGGTGGCTGTCCCAATTATGCTCTGTTACACATGGACTCTCCTTTGCTCAGTTTTTAGTGAATATTACCAAGGAATGTAGAAGAGTAACCCAAAAGTGAGCTATACACCATTACCCAAGGTCATGTGATCTCCCTGTGATGCCCTTAGGCCAATCTCTTGTGATTCCCATGGGGCATCCACATGAATATTGCAAGATTCCCTAGTACTTGCTTCGAGATTTTCAGGTGACCTCGAACTCATTAGACTTTGCTGGCCTAAGCCAAGATTGTTCATAATATGTCATATCTCAGCTTTCTTTCCATGGTCGTTAAGCCAATCCCTCTCAGAATTTGTAGTCTGAGGTTTGCTAGCGAGGAATTCTGAGGTAGCCGTTCTTTGTGCCATGAAGTATCCTCACAATGACTCCACATTTTACCTAAAATACTGCAAAATAGTGGCTGTTGTTTCCACCAGTATCCAGTCACTTCCTCACAGCACACTCATCCTCCAGTTTTCATCATGGCCAATGTGCAAACGCCGCCTCCACTGCAATAAAGCAGGTTTCCTGACAACAAACAAAATTGGAGGCGAATTAATGATCATTGGCTGCATATACCACTGACCCCAAGTATGTTTGTAATGTGACAGTACATTTGATTGCAGTTCAGTTAGGAGGCTGTCTAAGCCACCTTATGTTACACAGAGAGTAATATTTTCTCAGTGTTTATGTGAATTTTATCAAGTGATATGCACTCGTCATTCCAAAGGGAGCACCACATCATCTCAATGTATCACATGATCTCCCTGTGTTTCATTCTGGCCAGTAGTTTGATGGGGACATGATTCTCACCGGATGGTAACGTAAACTGTTGAACTCCCGTGGGGTCATGGTGTCAAGGTTAACACTATTTTATTTTGAAAAAGTAGACAAAAGACCTACTCACACTACCAGCATCTTAGACCCTGTGACAGAAACTAATGTGCAGTGCATGGCCCACAAACCAATGCTGACTACTATAATGGAAAAGAAAGGACACCTCTGTTTATGGTAATAGCAGTGTCCTCCCTTCAAATGATGTAGACTGGAGCCTGAGCCCATGAAATAAAGCCATTCTCTTCTTTACATGATTATAATGGAGTCCTAGTCTGAAGTCACCATGCCTGTCCTTGTTGAAAATAACTAGATTGCAGACCTTAAACCACAATGACAGGCTTTCTTCTACTAAGAATATCTTTTTTGAGAACTAGCACATGATATCCAGGTCTGGAATTTCTCTTAGGAGTGAGAGTGGTGCCTTTGACCACTCTTGTCACCTTTTCCAAGAGGAAGAGCTGATACCTCATCCCATAGTATTTCTTCTCTCTTTTCTTAACAGAGACTGAAGTGTTGGCCTGGGCTCACATTTCTTAGCCTATAATCCCTAAAGGAATGTCATGTGGTATCCTAGGCTCACAGCAACAAGATTCTCTTTATGCAAGGGAAACTAGGATGGAGACTTAGGCCTGTGACAATGAGCCTGGCCTCTGCTCACAGGAACTAGAGTGTAAGCCCAGGCTCCTCAGGTCAAAATCATCTAATTTATAACGGACTAGAAGAAATAACTACTCACACTATACCCAAGGTAGCTCCTGTGAACAAAAACTCACGTGGAGTGTATGGTCCACAAACAAAGCTGTCTTCTCTAAATGAAAGGAAGAATGGAGGCCCTTGTTCATACTAGCAACACTGTTTTCCATTGAGAAGATGTTGAGTGGTGATGTGGGCCCATGGCACAAATCCTGACTTTTTAAAACAATAAGTACAAGGGAAACTGGGGCCCATAGCAATAAGCTTGTCCTCTCTGAAGACTAGTAGATAGGAGACCATACCCCATAGGGCAAGTCTGCTCTCAGGTCATAGAATCTTAACTCGAGAACTAGGACCTTCTCTCCAACCCAGATTTCTAATAAGGAAACAGAGAGTTGACATTGGTTAGTAGTTCTAATCCTTTCCCCTATTTCCAGGACATAGAGCTGAGAAATTGGCCCACAGAATTTCTTCTTTCTTTCCCTAAAGAGACTGAAGAGGTGGCTTGGGCTCACAGTTCTAAGCCTGTACTTTCAGAAGGAATGTCACCTAGAGTCCTATGCTTCAGCAACAAACTTTCTTTAAAGAAGAGAAATTTGACTGGAGTCTGTGGAAATTGGCACCAAGACTGGATTTCCTCAAAGTAACTGGTTGGCAGCCAAATGCCCACAAGTTCAAGACCATCCACTTGGTAGCAAAGTCCAGACTGAAGACCTAGGTCCACAATCCCAAGTCTGTCTTCTGCTACCAGAAACTCTTTGGGCGACGTTGGCCCACAGAACCAAAATGTTATCTCTTAGAAGGAGGAAGAACTAAGTTGATGGCAACAACACTGTCCTCCCTTTAGAGCATTTACGAAAGAAATTTGGGCCAATGGCACCAACTTTGTGTCATCCTAACAGTCCATTCAGCACAAACTGGTCCCATGTCACCAGTTTTCCCTTTTGCCAATTATTGAAAGAGGACCATAACCTATAGCACCAAGCCTTTCCCCTGGTAAGAGAAGGTAGTTTGGATACTTAGAAACTTGGCACAAAGCCTAGACTTTTCTTTTAGGATCTTGATTGGGGAGCTTGGAAGCACAGCCCATCATTGTTCCTTTTTCCAGGAAGTAGAGTGGAGACCTTGTTCCACAGAATCTAGCCTAACTTTTCTTAATGGAATCTTCTTTGGAGGACTTGGCATATGGTAACAAGGCTGCACTGGTGGAAAAAATAAAGTCAATAGAAGTCCAGGACCCATGACCCAGTCCTCTGAATGTATCAGAGGAAGTAGAGTGGATGTTTGAAAACACGACACATTTCCAGTCTCATTTACTTAGTAAACTCAAGTGAAAAATGGATTCCACACACTAAAGCCTGGATCAATCTAAGAAGTAGACTGAAAACTTACACCCACATCAACAAGTCTAGTCATGTGGTATGTGGGGAGTCACTTATGGACATGTGAAATCGTATAACAAGGAACAAGGATATTTGTGTACTTGGCAACAATGTAAGAAGTTGAGATTGTAAAGCGCTGGGAAAAACTGGGAGGTAACTGTTCACATAGCAGTCACTGCACATTCCTTGCAACAGTTTAGCAGAGAGTTCTGAGTTGTGAGAATCTCATTGTTCTACTAGATATAGTAATCTGGCTAACCTTGATTCTTGACTACTGTCTTTCTTATTGTAATGTTATAAATAGTGTGTTCTAAATAAACTCGGGAACACAGACACAGCTTGATTCTGTGATCCCTCCTGCAATTCTGTCTGTCTTCTTTCTTTTCCTCAGTCCATGCTCCCCCTTTCAGGTACCCTCAATTACTTCGTCGGCTGGCTTCCGACAGTGGTAGATAAACGATTCCCACTCAGTCTTCCTTGACCCCTATGTAAATCCCTCTAGTTGTTCACGTGACTGCCGCATGATTACCTAGTGATTGCTACGTGATTTTCAGGCGACTTCCACCTTATTCTTCTTCCCATAACCTCAACCAAGTGTTTTCAAAGCATGTCTCATAAACCCTTCATTTTCAATATTTCAATATTTCAGCATTGATGCATTGACGTTAAGGAAATTCCTTTTGCCAGTCGTTGCCTAAAGTCCAAATCCAAAATAGTGCAGGGGTCGCACCTGAAGCCCTTAAGATTTATGCATACAATGATACAGCATTTTTTCTACAATATGGCAAAATGGTGGCTGCTATTTCCACTGCTCTAAAGTAGCTTCCTCAGGCAGACTCAGCCTCCAAATTTCAACACATTTAGTGTGCGACATTGCCTTTAATGTGGTCAGGAGGTCACCTGATCACATTAAACCTCAGACCAGTTATCCAATGATCATTGTCTGGTAGCCTACAGTGCTGTCCTCACACAAATCTTCTTTTGCAGACATGACTTTTGATGAAAGGGCAGTGTGGTGGCTGTCTTGGTTATGCTCTGTTATACACAGACACTCCTAAGTTCAGTGTTTATGTAATGTTACGAAGGTATGTAGAAGGATAATTCAAAGTGGGGACAAACCATCACCAAAAATCATGTGATCTCCCTCTCAGGCCAGTCTCTTGATGGTCACATGATTCTTGCGGGGCAGCCACATGAATATTGCGAGAATCCCTAGTCCTTGCTATGAGATTTTCAGGTGACTTGAACCTCATTTTCCTCTGCTGGCCTAAACTAAGGGTTTTCAGGACACGTTGAGGAACTGTTTGAATGTCAACATCTCACTTTTCTTTTCATGGTAGTTAAGCCAGTCTCTCTCAAGCTTTGTTGTCTGAGGTTTGCTACAGAGGAATTCTGAGGCAGCCCTTCTTTCCTCCATGAAGACCTATCTTCACAATGACTCAGAATTTTACCTACAATACTGCAAAATGGCGGCTGTTGTTTCCACCGCTATCCAGTCGCTTCCTCACAGGACACTGAGCCTCTAGTTTTCAATGCGGCCAATATACAACTGGGGTCTCCACTGCAATAACGTGGGTTTCCTGACAACAGATAAAACCTGAGGCTAATTAACGATTCTAGTCTTGTCGCATATACCATTGACCTCATGTAGATTTGTAATGTAGATTCAGTTGGAAGTCACTTAGAAGGCTGTCTCAGCCATCCTCTGTTAAACAGAGACTAAAGTTTTCTCAGTGTTTATGTGAATTTTATCAAGTGGCATGCACTCGTCATTCCAAAGGTAACACTATATCATCCTCATCTGTCACATGATCTCCCTGTTTTTTATACTAGCCATTCTCTTGATGGGCATGTGACAGGAAATGCCAGTGTTCTACAGGATATTCTGACCATCCTGCCTTTTCCTAACTATAAGTACACCGGAGACTAGGACCCATGGAAATACACCTGTTTTCTCTGAAAACTAGCAGATAGGAGATGTTACCCCACAGGGCAAGCCTACCCTCAGGTCAGAGAATCTTACTCGCATTCTAGATCTAGTCTCCTGCCTAGATTTCTTATCAGAATCCAGAGTGCAGACCTTGGTTTACAATTTCAATCACTTCCCCTATTTCTAGAAAGTAGAGCTGAGAAATTGGCCCACAGCATTTCTTCTGTCTTTCCCTAAGAGAGGCTGAAGGGGTGACCTGTCCTACAATTAAAGTCTGTATTCTCTGAACAAATGTCACCTGGGTCGTAGTTACAAAGAAACAAGCCTTCTTTATGGAAGAGAAACTAGAATGGAGACAGTGGAAATTGGCCTCAAGCCTGGAACTCCTCAAAGGAACTAGTTGGCTTTCCATGGCCCATAAGGTCAAGACCATCTAATTGATAACACATTCCAAACTGAAGACCTAGGGCCACAACACCATAAACCTGGCCACTGCTACCAGAAACACTTGGAGAGACCTTGGCTGTCATCTCCTAGGATTAGGAAGAGTGAAGTGTTTGGAGGACACCAACACCGTCCTCCCTTTAAAGTATTTACTATAGAAATTGGGCTCGATGGCACTAACGTTGCTTAATCCTAACATCCCATTCAGTAAAACCTGGTCCCATGACTCCAGTTTTCCCTTTTGCCAATTCTTGAAAGTTGACTGTAACCTAAAGCACCAAACCTTTCCCCTGGTAAGAGAATAAGAGAAAGTTGTGTGGGTACTTACAACATTCACACAAAGCCTGGACTCTTCTTTCAGGAACTCAATTGTGGAGCTTGAAGCAAGGCCCAGTATTGTTCCTATTTCGAGGAAGTAGAATAAAGACTATGGCCCACAGAATTTAGCCTACCTTTTCTTAACGGAACGTAAATTGGACGACTTGGCACCAGGTAACAAGACCATCTTGGTAAATAAACAACAACAACAACAACTTGATAGCAGTCAATGGCCCATCACTCATCCTCTGCTCAGATCAGGTGAACTAGTTGGATTTTGGAAATAACAACACAATACCTGTCTAATTTTCTAGGTAAACTTGAGTGGAAAATAATTCCCACGAACAATTCCTGCGGGATCTTCTTTAACCACATGTAAATCTCACGAGGTGTTCACCTGACTGCCGTATGATTCCCTAGTGATTGCTATGTGATTTTCAGGTGACTTTCCCCTTATTCCTCTTCCCCTATCCTCAAACAAGTGTTTTTAACATATACCTAAGAATGTCTTCATTTTCAATATTTCAGCATTGATGCATTGGCTGCAAGCAATTCCCTCTTGACAGTAGTGGCTTAAGGTCTGCATCCAAGGTAGTGTGGGAGTTGCACCTAAAGCCGTTGTTAAGTCTTATGAGCACAACGACTCAGCATTTTTGCTACAGTACAACAGAATTGTGGCTGCTTTTCCACCTCCCTAAAGTAACTTTATCAAGCAGACTCAGCCTTTAAATTACAACGTGGTTAATGTGCGACAGCCACTCCAATTGCCTTCAAGCAGGTTGCCTGACCACAAGCGAAAACTCAGGTCACTTATCTATCTTTCATTGACTGGTAGCCAAGACTGCTTTCCTCAAGCTAATATTCTCATGTAGACATGACTATTCAATTGAAGGGCAATGAGGTGGCAGTCTCGGTTATGCTCTGTTACTCACGGGCTCTCCTTTATTCAAGATTTATGTAAATTTTACAAAGGAATGTAGAAGAATAATTCAAAATTGAGCGCCGAACCATCACCCAAGGTCATGTAATCTCCCTTTGATGCCTATGGCCAGTCTCTTGATGGTCACTTGATTCCTGTGTGGCAGCCTCATGAATATCGAGTAATTCCCTGTTCCTTCCTAAGAGATTATAAAGTAACTTCCAACTAATTTTCTTCTGTTGCCTTAAGCCAAGTGTATTAGAACATGTTGTGGAACTGCCTCAATGTCAATATCTAAGCTTTCTTTTCATGGTCGTTAAGCCAGTCCCTCTCAGGATTTGTAGTCTAAGGTTTGCCATAGAGGATTCTGAGGCAGCCTTTCTTTCTGCCATGAAGAGGTATCCTCCTAATGACTCAGCATTTTATGCACAATATAGCAAAATGGCAGCTACTGTTTCCACGGCTATCCAGTTGCTTCCTCACAGCACTCAGCCTACAGTTTTCAACGCGGCCAATGTGTGACCACCGCTACCCTGCAGTAAAGCAGGTTACCTGACAACAGAGAAAACTGACGTAAATTAATGACAATTGTTTCGCTGCATATACCACTGATCTTACGTAAGATTTGTAATGCGGACATGAGATTCTATTTGAAGGCACTTAGGAGGCTGTCTCGGCCATACTCTGTAAAATAGATACTAATATTTTCACAGTTTTTGTGAATTTTATCAAGTGAAATGCACTTGTCATTCCTAAGGGAGCACTATGTCATCCCCATTGTCACATGATCTCCCTGTGTTTCTTACTGTCCAGCCTCTTGATGGGAACTTGATTCCAACCAAGATCCTCTCAAATTACCGCAGGGCCTTGGACGACAGGTTAACACTGTATAATTTTGAACAAAGAAGGCAAAGGATCTACTCACATTACAAACATCCTAATCCCTGTAACAAAAACTAATGTGCAGTGCATGGCCCACAGACCAAAGCTGTCTACTCTTAAAGAACAACAAAAAAAAAGGAAACCTTTGTTCATGGTAATAGTAGTGTCCTCCATTCAAATGATGTAGACTGTGACCTGGACCCATGACACAAGCCAGTCACTTCATCACACAAATACAATGGAGCCCAGTATAAAGCCAATACACCTATCATCGTTAAAAATTAGTATACTGGAGACTTTAAACCGCAAGGACATTCTTTCCTCTGGGGAGAATATCTTTCTTGAAGAACTAGAACTTTGTATCCAGTTCAGGAATATCTCTTAGAGTGAGAGTGGTGACTTTGACTTGCAGTTCAGATCTCTTCATCTTTTCCAGGAGGTAGAGCTCAGACCTCGTCCCACATCATTTCCTCTGTATTTTCCTTATAGAGATGAAGTGGTGGCCTGGGCTCAGAGTTCTAAGCTGATACTCCCTGAAGGAATGTCAAGTGGTGTACTAGGCCCAGAGCAACAAGAAACTATTTATGCAAGAGAAACATGAATGGAGAATTAGGCCTATGACACCAAGCCTTGACTCTCCTCACAGGAAGTAGAGTGCAGTCCTAGGCTCCCAAGGTCAAGATTGTCGAATTCACAATGGACTAGAAGAAATAATTATCGACAGTACAACCAAGGTCGGTCCTGTGAACAGAAACTTATATGGAGTGTATGGCGCATAAGCACAGCTGTTATCTCTAAAAAAAAAAAAAAAAAAAAAGAATGGATGCCTCAGTTCTTACCATCAACACTGTCTTCCCTTGAGAGGATGTGGCGTGGTGACACAGATCCAAGGCACAAACCCTGACTTTTCCTAACAGTAAGTACAAGGGAGATTGGGATCCATGGCAATAAGTCTGTCCTTTCTGAAAACTAGCAGATAGGAGACCTTACCCCACAGGGCATCCTGCCCTCAGCTCACAGAATCTTAATTTGTGTCCTAGGAACTTGTTTCCTGCCTAAATTTCTAATCAGTATCCAGAATGCTGACCTTGGTTTGCAGTTCCAATCCCTTTCCCCATTTCTAGGAAACAGAGTTGAGAAATTGGCCACAGCATTTCTTCTGTCTTTCCCTAAGAGAGACTGATAGGGGGATTTGGGCTCACAATTATAAGCATGTACTCTCTGAATGAATATTGCCTGGATCATAGTTAACAAAGAAACAAGCCTTCTTTATGGAAGAGAAACTAGAATGGACACAGTGGAAATCAGCCTCAAGCCTGGAGCTCCTCAAAATAACCTGTTGGCTTCCCCTGGCCCACAAGGTCAAGACCATCTAATTCGTAACAAATTCCAGACTGAAGACCTGCAGCCACAACACCATAAACCTGGCCCCTGCTACCAGAAACTCTTGGAGAGACCTTGGCCCAAAGAAATGAGCTGTCATCTCTTAGGATTAGGAAGTGCAAAATGCCTGGTTCATGGCACCAACAGTGTCCTCCCTATAAAGCATTTACCATAGAAATTTGTCCGATGACACCAATCTTGCTTTATCCTTGCAGTCCATTCAGCACAACCCTGTCCCAAACTCAGTTTTCCCTTTGGTCGATTCCTGAAATGTGACCGTAATCTAAAGCATCAAGCCTTTCCCCTGGTAAGAGAAGGTAGTGCGGGCACTTAGAACATTTGCACAAAGCCTGGATTTTTCTTTCAGAAATTAAATTATGAAGCTAGAAGCACAGCCAATCATTGTTCCTATTTCTAGGAAGTATAATAAATATCATGTCCCACAAAAATTAGCCTAACGTTTCTTAACCTTAAATGGACAACTTGAAACCAGGTAACGAGACCGTCTGAGTGAAAAAAAAAAAAACCACAACAAACTTGATATAAGTCCATAGCCCATCACTCAGTCTTCCACCCAGATTAGGTGAAGTAGTTGGATTTTGGAAAACGTAACAAAAGGCCAATCTCATTTTCTAGGTAAACTTGAGTGGAAAATGATTCTCACCCACTGAAGACTGCTTCATTCTAAGAAGTAGAGTAAAATCCTATGCATACAGCAGCAACACTAATCACCTAGTAGACAAACGATTCCCGCAGGGTCTTCCTTGACCCACATGTAAATCCCACGTGGTGTTCACATGACCTCGACACGATCCCCTAGTGATTGCTATGTGATTTTCAGCTGACTTCCACTGTATTCCTATTTCCTTATCCTCAAACTTGGGTTTTCAAAACATGACTCATAAACTCTTCATTTTCAATATCTCAGCATTGATACATTAGCCGTAAGCAGTTCTCTCTCGACAGTAGTGGACAAAGGTCTGCATCTAAGAATAGTGCGGGAGTCACATTTGAAGCCGTTAAGGCTTATGAACATAGTGACTCAGCTTTTTTGCTACAATACAACAGAATTGCGGCTGCTTTTCCACCGCCCTAAAGTTGCTAAATCAAGCAGACTCAGCCTTGAAATTACAACTTGGTTAATGTGAGAAGGCCGCTCCCATTGCCTTCAAGCAGGTTGCCTGACCACAGAAGAAAACTCAGTTCAGTTATCTAAAGATCATTGTCTTGTAGCCTACACCTCATTCTTCAAGCATGTATTCTCATGCAGACATGACCTTACCATTGAAGACCAGTGAGATGGCTGCCTCGGCCATGCTCAGGTACTCACTAACTCTCTTTTTCTCTATGTGAATTTTACCAAGAAACATAGAAGGATAATCAAAGTGAGCACCACACCATCACCCAAGATCACGTAATCTCCCTGCATAATCACATAATCTACCTTCAGGCCTATCTCTTGATGGTCATGTAATTCCTGCGGGTCAGACATGTGAATATTGAGAGATTCTGAGTACTTGCTACCAGAGTTTTAGATGACTTCCATTTTACTTTCCGCTGCTGGCTAAAACAAGGAATTCTAAAACACATTGAAGGAACTGCCTCAATGCCAATATCTCAGCTTTTTTTCCATGATTGTTAAACCAATCCCTCTCAGAATTGTAGTCTAAGGTTTGCTAGAGAGGAATTCTGAGGCAGCCATTCTTTCTGTCATGAAGAGCGATGTTCACAATGACTCATCATTTTACCTACAATATAGCAAAGTGGCAACTGCTGTTTCCACCACTCTAAAGTACACTCCTCAAATAAACTCAGCCTCTAAATTTATACACGGTTAATGTGTTGAGCAGCTCCCGTTGCCTACAAGCAGGTTGCCTGACCAGAGCCGAAACCTCTGGTAAGTTATGTAAGGATCATTGTCTGGTAGCCTCCACAGCTGTCCTCAGGTAGTTTTCTCATGCAGAATTGACTTTGCATTGAAGGGCAGTAGGTAGCTGTCTCAGCCATGCTCTAGTACACACGGACTTCCTTTTCTCTGTGTTTATATGAATTTTTACAAGAAATATAGACAGGTAACTCAAAGATGAGCTCCACATCATCACCCGATATTAAGTGATCTCCCTGTGATGCCCTCAAGCCAATTTCTTCATGGTCACATGATTCCTGCAGGGCAACCACATGAATATTGTGAGATTCCCGCGTACTTCCTACAAGATTTTTCAGGTGACTTCCACTTCATTTTCCTCAGCTTGCCTAAACCAAGCTTTTCTAAAACATGCTGAAGGAACTGGATCAATGTCAAATTCTAATCTTTCTTTCCGTTGTCATTGAATCAATCCCTCTCAGAATTTGTAGTGTGTGGTTTGAAAGAGAGGAATTCTGAGGCAGCCATTCTTTGGGCCACGAAGAGGTATCCACATAATGACTCAACATTTTACCTACAATCCAGCAAAATGGTGGCTGTTGTTTCCACCGCTATCCAGTTACTTCCTCACAGCACACTCAGGCTCCAGGTTTCATCACGCTCCATATGCGACCGCTGCCTCCATTGCCACAAAGCAGGTTTCCTGACAACACAGAAAACCTGAGGTGAATTAAGGATCATTGTCTGTCCAGATAAACTGTTGACCTCAAATATTTTTTGTGATGTGGATACAACACTCGATTGTAGGTCAGTTAGGAGGCTGTTTTGGCCATCTTCTGTTATGCACAGACTGTTTTCTCAGTGTTTACATGAATTTTATCAAGTGATATGCACTCATCATTCCAAAGGGAGCACTACATTATCTCTATGTGTGACACAATCTCCCTTTATTTCATATAGGAGATCTCCGATGGGCACCGATTTTCAAGGGGGTGGTCGAGAGATCCTGTTATAACTCTTGCTGTCCGATGGTCCCGAGGTTAACACTGTCTAATTTTGAACAAACTATTTAAAAGACCTGCCCACACAACCAACATCCTAGACCTTATGACAGAAACTAATTTGAAGTGCATGGCCCACAGACCAAGCTGTCTACTCTTACAGAAAACAGAGGAGCCCTCCATTCATGGTAACAGCACTGTCCTCCCTTCAAATGATGTAGACTAGAGACTCGTGCCCATGACTTCAAGCCAGTCTCTTCTTAACAATCTTACAGTGGAGCCCTGAACTAAAACCACCAAGCCTTTCTCGTTTAATATTAGTAGTTTGGAGATTTTAATCACAAGGCCAGTCTTTGCTTTGGTGAGAATATTTTTCTTAGAGAACTAGAACCTAGGCTACCTGCCTGGAATTTCTCTTATGAGCCAATCCCTTCATTTTATCCAGGAAGTAGAGCTGAGACCTAGTCCCACAGCATTTCTTCTGTTTTTTGTTTTTTTGTTTTTCCTTAACAGAGATTGAAGTGGTGGCCTAGACCCACAGTTCCAAGCCTGTCCTCACTGAACTAATGTCAAGTGGTGTCCTAAGATCACATCAATAATCCTGTCTTAATGCAAGGGAAACTAGAATGAAGAGTTAGGCCTGTGACACCAAGATAGGACTATCCTAACAGGAATAAGAGAGCAGGCCCAGGTTTCCAAGGTCAAGACTATCAAATTGATAACAGATTAGACAGAACAACTTCTCATGCTACACCCAAGTGAGCCCCTGTGAACAGAAACTTATGTGAAGTTTATGGCTCACAAACAAAGCTGTCTCCTTGAACAAAAGAAAGAGTGCCGGCAACATGATCTTCCTTTGAAAGGATGTGGCGTGATGACACGAGCCCAAGGCATAAAGCCTGTTTTTTCCTAAGGATAAGTACCAGAGAGACTGATACCAATGGCAATAAATCAATTCTTTCTGAAAACTATTAGAGAGAATCATTACTCCACAGGGTAAGCCTGTCCTTGGGTAAGAGAATTTGAACTCAAGACCTAGGACCTTGTCTCTTGCCTGGATATCTAATTAGGAATCAGAGTGCTGACCTTGGTTTGTAATTCCAGTCCCTTTCCCTATTTCCAGGAAGATGAGCTGAGAAACTGGTCCACAACATTTCTTCAGTCTTTCCTATACAGAGACTAAAGTGGTGTTTTGAGTTCAGGTTTTATGCCTGTCCTCTCTGAACAAATGTCGCCTTTGGTCCAGGGCACACAGCAACAAGCCTTCTTTATGGAAGAGAAACTAGAACGGAGACTGTGGAAATTGGAAGCAAGCCCGAAACTCCTAATAGAAAGTAGTTGGCAGCCAGAGGTCTATAAGGTCTAGACTAACCAATTGGAAACAAAGTCCAGACTAGAGTCTTAGTCCTACAACACCTGGCCTGAACTCTGGTACCAGAAATCCTTTGGGAGTCATTTGCCCACTTAAACAAGATGTCATCTCCTAGGAGTAGGAAGTATAGAAGACTCAGTTCACGGCACCCAGACTGTCCTCCTTTAAAATATTTTTGATACAAATTTTGGCTGATGAAACCAAACTTCTGTCATCCTAACAGTCCACTCAGCACAAATTGGACCCAGGTCACCAATTTTCCCATTTGCCATTGATTGAAAAGTGATCATAACCTACAGCAAAAAGTCTATCCGCTGGTAAGAGAAAGTAGTATGGGCACTTATAAACTTGGAAGAAAGCTTGGACTCTTCTTTCAGGAATTTGAATGGGGAGATTGGTACCTTTTTCCAGGAATTAGTGTGAAGACCTTGGGTTAGAATATATCACCTTAAATTATGAAAATGGAACCATTGGTGGAGGAATTGGCACAAGTAAGAAAACCAACTTAATTAAAAAAAAAAAGCCAATAGAAGTCCATAGCCTGGATCAGAGGTAATCCAGTGTGGATGTTTTGCAACACGAAACCACTCCAGTCTCATTTTCAAGGTAAACTCGGGTGGAAAATGGTTCACATACAATCAATCCTGGTTCATTCCAAGAAGTAGAGTGAAAATCTACGCCCTCAGAATCAAGACTAGTCACCTGAGTGATAAAGGATTCCCATGGGGTCTGTCATGAACCCTATGTGTATCCTGTGAGGTGTTAAAGTAACGGCTGCATGATTTACTAGTGATTGCTACATGATTTTCAGGTGATTTCCACCTTATTCCTCTTTCCTTATTCTCAACCAAATGTTTTCAAAATAATTCTCATAAACTGCACATTTTCAATATTTCAGCAATGATGCATTGGCTGTTAAGCAATTCCTCTTGACTGTAGTGTCCTAAGGTCTGCAACCAAGAATAGTGTGGGAGTCACACCTGAAGTCTTTAAGAGTTAGGCTCACAATGACTCAGCATTTTTGCTACAATAGAGGAAAATAGCAGCTACTGCTCCCTCTGCTCCAAAGTAGCTTCCTCAAGCTGACTCAGCCTCCAAATTTCAACGTGGTTAATGTGAGACAGCCATTGTCTTTGCTTTAAAGGATGTTTCCTGAATAAGCCGCAGTCCCAGGCCAGTTATCTAAAAATTATTGTTTGAAAGCCTACATCGCTGTCCTCAAGGCTATCTTCTCATGTAGACCTGACCTTTCAATTAAATGGCAGTAGGTGACTGTCTCAGCCATGCTCTGGTACACAAGGACTTTTATTCTTCATGTTTTTTTTGTGTGTGTGTGAATTTACCAAGCAATGAAGAAGAATATCTGAAAGGTGAACGCCATACCATAACCCATTGTGATGTGATCAACCTATGATTCCCTTAGGGCAGTCTCTTGATGGTCATGTGATTCTCGTGGGATAGGACATGAATATCTCAAGCTCCCGTGTCCTTGCTACAAGATTTTCAATTGACATCCACCTGATTTTCCTCTGCTGGCTAAAACAAAGAATTCCAAAACACGTTGAAGGAACTGTCTCAAAATCAATATCTGAGCTTTCTTTCCATGGTCATTAAACAAATCCCTCTAAGAATTTGTAATTTAAGTTTTGATAGAGAGGAATTCTGAGGCAGCCATTCTTTCTGTCATGAAGAGGTATGTTCACAATGATTCAGAATTTTACCAACAATACAGCAGAGTGGCAAATGCTGTTTCCACCACTCTAAAGAACCTTCCTCAAGTAAACTCAGCCTCCATATTTAAATGCGGTTAATGTGTTGAGCAGCTCCCATTGCCTACAAGCAGATTGCCTGACCGGTAAGTTATCTAAGAATCGTTTTCTGGTAGATTACAATGCTTTCCTAAGGTACTCTTCTCATGTAGAATTGACCTTTCCATTGAAGTGCAGTGAGGTGGCTGTCTCGGCCACACTGTGGCCTACGACACCCAGCCTGGCCCCTGGCACCAGAAACTCCTGGAGAGACATTGGCCCACAGAACCAAGATGTCATATCCTAGGAGTAGGAAGTACAGAGGACTCGGTTCATGGCAACAAGACTATCCTCCCTTTAAAAGAGTTATGATAGAAATTTGGGCCGATGAAACCAAACTTTTGTCATCCTTACAGTCCACTCAGCACAAACTAGTTCCAGGTCACCTATTTTTTCTTTAGCCATTGATTGCAAGGAGACCGTAACCTACAGTACCAAGCCTATCCACTGGTAAGAGAAGGTAGTATGAGCACTTATAAACTTGGCACAAATCCTGGACTCTTTTTTCAGGAATTTGAATGGGGAGATTGGAAGAATGGCCACACATTGTTTCTTTTTCCAGGAATTAGAGTGGAGACCTAGGGCCCGAGTATCTCACCTAAATTTTCAAAACAGAACCTTTGGTGGAGGACTTGGCACATGTAATAAGACCGTCTAGGTTAAAAAAAAAAAAAAGCCGATAGAAGTTCATGGTGCAGGACCCCGTCTATTGCCTGGATCACAGTAAGTAGAGGACATTTTAAAACACGACACCATTCCAGTCTCATTTTCAAGGTAAACTCTAGTGAAAAATGTTTTACACACAATCAAGCCTGGTTCATTCTAGAAGTAGAATGAAAACCTATGCCCTCAGGAACAAGATCAGTCACCTGAGTGACACAAGATTTCCACGGGTTCTGCCATGAACCTTATGTGTATCCCATGAGGTGGTCACATGAACACCGCATGTTTTCCTAGTGATAGCTACATGATTTTCAGGTGATTTCCACCTTATTCCTCTTCTTCTATCCTCAACAAAGTGCATCCAAAATATTTCTCACAAACTGCAAATTTTCAATATTTCAGCATTGATTCATTAGCCCTTAAGCATTTCTTCTCAACAATAGTGGCCTGAAGTCTGCATCCAAAAATAAATGCATAAGTCACACCTGAAGCATTTAAGAGATGCTCACAATGACTAGTATTTTGGCTACAATAGAGCAAAATGGTGGTTGCTGTTTCCTCTGCTCAAAAGGAGCTTCCTCAAGCCAACTCAGCCACAAAAATTTCAATGCGGTGAATGTGTGATACCCGCTGCTTTTGCCTTCAAGCAGGTTTCCTAACCAAGCCATAACCTCAGGCCAGTTTTCTAAGGATCATTGTTTGGTAGCCTACACTACTGTACTCAAGCCATCTTCTCATGTAGACCTGACTTTTTGATAAATGGCAGTAGATGGCTGTCTTGGCCGTGCTCTGGTATACAAGGACCCTACTTTTCCATGTGTTATCTGAATTTTACCAAGGACTACAGAAGAGTAACTCAGAAGTGAGTGCCACACCATCACTCAATGTGATGTGATCAACCTATAATGCCCTCAGGCCAGTCTCTTGCTGGTGATATGGTTTCTGCAGGACGGAATTTGAATATCGCGAGAATCGGCGAGGGTTTTAATTGACACCCACCTCATTTTCCGCTGATGGCTAAAACAAGAATTCCAAAACACGTTCAGGAACTGCCTCAATATTAATATCTCAGTTTTCTTTCCATGGTGGTTAAACCAATCCCTCTCAGAATTTGAAGTCTAATGTTTGTTAGAGAGGAATTTTGAGGCAGCCATTCTTTCCATCATGAAGAATTATGTTCACAATGACTCATCATTTTACTTATAATACAGCAAAGTGGCAACTGTTGTTTCCACCACTCTAAAGTATCTTCTTCATGTAAACTCAGCCTCCATACTTAAACATGGTTAATGTGTTGAGCAGCTCCCATTGCTACAAGCAGATTGCTGTCGGGAGCCTTAAAGCCTGCACCCAAAGATAAGAATCACATCCTGAATAAACTCTGCTATCTGTGACCATTTGGACAGCCACGGCACTGGGAAGTGCCGGCCTTATCTCGTGTCTTTGATCCCCATTCCCCTGCCTGCAGAGCGAGAGCCTGCAACTTCTGACACAGCCCATCTGTTTCTGACCAGCCAGGCAGAAATCACCTCCTCTGGTGGTCGCCAATAAGCTTGTAACGAAATACTCTCTGATCAGTCCCGCCCCTGCCCTCTCCACCTGAGTGTATAAATATAACCTCTTGAAAATAAAATTTTGAGGCTTGATCAGAACACTGTCTTGCCTCCACTCTTTTCTCCCGCCCATGTTTTCTTCAAGGTGCGGTCCTCCTCGGGTTCTACGCAATAACTAGGTCCTGCAGGTCGGGACAGATTGCTTAACCACACCAGAAATCTCAGGCCAGTTATCTAAGGATTGTTGTCAGGTAGCCTACACTGCTGTCCTCAGGTAGTCTTCTCATGTAGAATTGACCTCTCCATTGAAGGGCAGTGCGCTGGCTTTCTTGGCCGTGTGCTGGTACAGACAGACTCTCTTTTTCACTGTGTTTATGTGAATTTTAACAAGGAATGTAGAGGGTAACCATCACCCAACATCATGTGGTCTCCCTGTGATGCCCTAGGCCAGTCTCTTGATGGTCATGTGATTCTCGCGGGGAAGAAATGTGAGCATCGTGAGATTACTGTGTACTTGCTACAAGATTTTCAGGTGACTTCCACCTCATTTTTCTCAGCTGGACTAAACCAAGAATTTCCAGAACACGGGGAAAGAACTGGCTCTATGTCAAATTCTCAGCTTTCTTTCCATGGTCCTTAAGCCAATCCCTCTCAGAATTTTTGTCTGAAATTTGCTAAGGAGGAATTCTGAGGCAGCCGTATTTTACTCCATGAAGAGATATCCACACAATGACTCAGCATTTTACTTACAATCCAGCAAAATGGTGGCTGCTGTTTCCACTACTATCCAGTCGCTTCATCACAGCACCCTCAGCCTCCAGGTTTCATCACGTTACATATGCGACCGCCGCTTCCATTACCATAAAGCAGGTTTCCAGACTACACATAAAACTTGAAGCAAATTAAGTTTGCCTATACAAATTTCAGGTCACCTATACTGTTGATATCAAGTACATTTTGTGATGTGGATACGATATTTGATTGGAGGTCAGTTAGGATGCTGTCTAGGCCACCAACTTTTACACAGACTAATTTTTCTTCAGTGTTTATGTGAATTCCATCAAGTGATATGCACTCATCATTTCAAAGGGAACACTATGTCATCTCCATGTGTGACATGATCTACCTTTGTATCATAGAGGCAGGTCTCCACTGGGCACCATATTCCACTGGGTGGTCAATAAATCCTGTCAGGGCTCTCACAGAGCTGTCCTGAGGTTAACACCGTCTAATTTTGAACAGACTATAGAAATACCTACTCACAGTACAAACATCCTGGACCTTGTGATGGGAACTAATGTGAAATGCATGGCCCACAGACCAAAGCTGTCTACTCTTACAGAAAACAAAGGAGACCTTCGTTCATGGTAATAGCACTGTCCTTTCTTCAAATGATGTAGACTGGAGACTCGCACCCATGACTTAAAGCCAGTATCTTCCTAACAATAATACAACAAATCCCTGGACTAAAGTCACCAAGCTTGTACTTGTTGAAAATTAGTAGTTTAGAGAAGTTAAATCACAAGGCCAGTCTTTCCACTGGTAAGAATATCTTTCTTGGAGAATGAGAACCTTGGCTCCATGCATGAAATTTCTCTTATGAGCAAGTGGTACTTTGACTTGCAGTTCCAAACCCTTCACCTTATCCAGGAAGTAGAGCTGAGACCTAGTCACACAGAATTTCTTCTATTTTTTCTAACAGAGATTGAACTGGTTGCCTGGGCCCAAAGATCTAAGCCTGTCCTTTCTGAACGAATGTCGAGTGGTTTCTTAGATCCTCAGCAACAATCCTGTCTTCATGTGAGGGAAACTAGAATGAAGACTTAAGTCTGTGATACCAAGCCTGGACTCTGATAACTGGAATTAGAGTGTAGGGCCAGGTTCCCAAGGTCAGAACCATCTAATTGATAACAGATTAGACAAAACATCTTCTGACGCTACACCAAAGTGAGCCGCTGTAAACAGAAACTATGTAAAGTTTATGGCTCACGAACAAAGCTGTCTTCTCTGAACAAAAGGAAAAAATGGAGGTCTCCATTTGTGGTGGCAACACTGTCTTTTCCTGAAAAGATGTGGCGGGGTGAATCGGGCCTAAAGCACAAAGCCTGTCTTTCCTAAGAATAAGTACCATGGAAACTGGTACCCATGGCAATTTACGTGTGCGCTCTGAAAATAGTAGAGAGGAAACCTTACCTCACAGGGCAAGCCTGTCTTCAAGTAAGAGAATCTGATCTCAAGACTTAGGACCTTGTCTCCTGCCTGGATTAGGAACCAGAACGTGGACCTAGGATTGCAGTTCCCATTGCTTCCTTTATTTCCAGGAATTGGAGTTGAGAAATTGGCCCACAGCATTTCTTTTGTTTTTCCCTAGAAGAGACTGAAGTGCTGGCCTGGAATCAAGTTTTTTAAGACTGTCCTCTCTGACCGAATGTTGCCTTCAGCCCAAGGTATAAAGCAACAAGCCTTCTTTATGGAAGAGAAATTAGAAAAAAAACTGTGGAAACTGGCACTAAACCTGGAACTCCTAATAGAAAGTGGTTGGCAGCCACAGACCCACAAGTTCTAGACCAACCAATTGCTAACAAATTCCAGACTGAAGACCTAGATCCGAAACACCCAGCCTGGCACCAGGTACCAGAAACTCTTGGGGAGACATTGGACCACAGTACCAAGAGGTCATTTCCAAGGAGTAGGAAGTATGGAGAACTCGGTTCACAGCAACAAGACTGTCCTCCCTTTAAAATATTTATGATAGAAATTTGGGCCAATGAAATTAAACTCCTGTCATCCTAATAGTCCACTCAACACAAACTGGTCCCAGGTCACCAATTTTCCCTTTTGTCATTGATTGAAAGGTGACCGTAACCTACAGCACTAAGCCTTTCCGCTGGTAAGAAAACATAGTGTGGGCACCTATAAACTTGGAAGAAAGCCTGGACTCTTCTTTCAGAAATTTGAATGGGGAGATTAAAAGCATGGCCAAGCATTGTTCCTATTTCCAGGAAGTAGTGAGGAGACCTTGGGACAGAGTATCTAGCCTAAATATTCAAAACGGAACCTTTGGTGGAGGACTTAGCACACGTAAAAAGACAGTCTTGGGGAAATAAAAAAAGAAAAAAGATAGAAAAACATGGCCCAGTACTTTGTCTACTGCCAGGATCAGAGGAAGGAGAGTGGATGTTTTAAAACACAACACCATTCCGGTCTAATTTTCAAGGTAAACTCGAGTGGAAAACTTGTCACACACAATCAAGCCTGGTTCGCTCTACAAAGTAGAGTGAAAACCTAAGCCCTCAAGAACAAGAATAGTCACTTGAGTGACAAAGGATTTACGCAGGGTTTGTGATGAACCACATGTTTCCTGTGAAGCGTTAAAGTGACCACTTCATGATTCCCTAGTGATTGCTACATGATTTTCAGGTGATTTCCACCTTCTTCTTCTTCCCCTATTCTCAACAAAGTGCCTTCAAAATTTTACTCATAAACTTTACATTTGAATATTTCAGCATTGGCACCTTGGCCGTTAAGCAATTCCTCTCAACAGTAGTCACCTAAGGTCCGCATCCAAGAACAGTGTGGGAGTTGCTCCTGAAGCCTCTAAGAGTTCTGCTCATATGACTCAGCATTTTTGTTACAATAGAGAAAAATGTCGGCTGCTGCTTCCTCTATTCCAAAGTAACTTCCTCAGGATGACTCAGCCTGGATGAATTTCAACTGGATAAATGTGTGAAAGCCGCTGCCCTTGCATTCAAGCAGGTTTCCTAATCAAGCCATAACCTCATGTCAGTTATGTAAGGATCATTGTTTGGTAGCCTACACCACAGTCCTCGAGCCAGTTTTTTCATATAGACCTGACCTTTTGAAAATGGCAGTAGGTGGCTATCTCGGCCACACTCTGGTACACGAGGACTCTTTTTCTCCATGTTTATGTGAATTTTACCAAGGAATGTAGAAGGGTAACTCAAAAGTGAGTGCCACACCATCACCCAATGTGACCTGATCAAACTATGATGCTGTCAGGGGAGTCTCTTGATGGTCCTGTGATTGCCACAGGAAAGGACATGAATATCATAAGATCCTGCATGTTTACTACGAGATTTTCAGGTGATAATCACCTTGTTTTCTGCTACTGGCTAAAACAAGGAATTCCAAAACACGTTCAGGAACTGCCTCTATGTCAATATCTCAGCTTTCTTTCCATTGTCATTAAACCACCCCCTCTGAATTTGTAGTCTAAGGTTTGCTAGAGAAGAATTCTGAGACAGTCACTCTTTCCCTCATGAAGAGGTATGTTCACAATGACTCAGCATTTTACTTATAAGACCGCAAAGTGGCAACTGCTGTTTCCAGCACTCTAAAATATCTTCCTCAAGTAAACTCAGCCTCCATATTTAAATGTGGTTAATGTGTTGAGCAGCTCTTATTGCCTACAAGCAGGTTGACTGACCACAGCCGAAACCTCAGGTCAATTATCTAAGGATGGCTATCTGGTAGCCTACACTACTGTCCTCAGGTAG
Source organism: Pteropus vampyrus (assembly GCF_000151845.1). Classification (NCBI taxonomy): domain Eukaryota; kingdom Metazoa; phylum Chordata; class Mammalia; order Chiroptera; family Pteropodidae; genus Pteropus; species Pteropus vampyrus. The sequence goes on from NW_011891064.1 coordinate 33,027, forward strand.
TCTTCTCATGCAGAATTGACCTTTCCATTGAAGGGCAGTGAGGTGGCTGTGTGGGCCATGCTCTGGTATAAACTGACTTTTTTTTCCTCTGTGTTTATGTTAATATTGCCAAGGAATGTAGAAGGGTAACTCAAAAGTGAGGGCCACACCATCACCCAATATTATGTGATCTTCCTGTGATTCCCGCAGGCCAATCTCTTGAAGGTTACATGATTCCCATGGGGCAGCCACGTAAATATCTCGAGTTTCCCGTGTACTTGCTACAAAATTATCAGGTGACTTCCACTTCATTTTCCTCAGCTGGCCTTAACCAAAAGTTTCCAGAACACATTGAAGGAACTGGCTCAATGTTAAATTCTCATTTTTTTTTCATGGTCGTTAAGCCAATCTCACTCAGAATTTGTAGTCAGGTTTGCTAGAGAAGAATTCTGAGGTAGCCATTCTTTGAACCACGAAGAGGTATCTGTACAATGACTCAGCATTTTACCTACACTACAGCACAATGGCAGCTGTTGTTTCCACCACTATCCAGTTGCTTCCTCACAGCACACTCAGCTTTTCGGTTTCATTGCGCTCTATATGCGACCGCCGACTTCATTGCCATAAAGCAGGTTTCCTGACAACACACAAAACCTGAGGCGACTTAAAGATCTTGTCTAGCTGCATATACTGTTGACCTAAAGTAAGTTTTGTGATGTGGCTACAACATTCAATTGGAGGTCAATTAGGAGTCTGTCTTGGCCACTTTCTGTTACACTCAGACTAATGTTTTCTCAGTGTCTATGTAAATTTTATCAAGTGATATGCACTAGTCTTTCCAAGGGAGCACTATGTCATCCCCATGTGTGACATAATCTCTCTTTGTTTCATAAAGGCAGGTCTCCAATGGGCACCGGATTCTAACAGGGTGGTCACGAGATCCTGTCGTGACTCTCACAGGGCGATTGTCCCAAGTTTAACACTGTCTAATTTTGAACAGGCCACGCAAAACACCTACTCACACTACCAACATCCTAGACCTTGTGACGGACACTAATGTGAAGTGCATGGCCCATAGACCAAAGCTGTCTACTCTTACAGAAAACAGAGAAGACCTTTGTTCATGGTAATAGCACTGTCATTCCAAATAACACAATGGGGCCCTGGACTACTACCGTGAAACCTGTCCTCTTTGAAAATTAGTAGTTTGGAGATGTTAAGTCACAAGGCCAGTCTTTCCTCTGGTAAGAATATCTTTCTTGGAGATCTAGAGCCTTGGATACATGCCTGGAATTTCTCTTATGAGTGAGTGTGCTGACTTTGGCTTGCAGTTCCAATCCTTATCCTGGAAGTAGAGCTGATACCTAGCCCCACAGCATTTCTTCTTTTTTTTTCTTAACAGAGATTGAAGTGGTGCCCTGGGCCCATAGTTCCAAGCCTATTCTCCCTGAACGAATGTCATGTGGTGTCCTAGGTCCACAACAACAATCCTGTCTTTATGCAAGGCAAACTAGAATGAAGAGTTAGGCCTGTGACACCAACCCTGGAAACTTCTAACAAGAATTAAAGTGCAGGCCCAGGTTTCCAAGGTCAAGATCATCTAATTGATAAATTAGACAAAACATCCTCTCACACTACACCCAAGTGAGCTCCTGTGAGAAGAAACTAATGTGAAGTTTACGGCTCACAAACAAAGTTGTCTTCTCTGAACAAAAGGACAATTGGAAGTTTCCATTTGTGGCAACAACACCGTCTTCCCTTGAAAAGATGTGGTGTGGTAATACGAGTTTAAAGCATACAGCCTGTTTTTTCCAAGGATATATACCAGGGAGATAGTTAACCATGGCTACAAACTTGTATGCTCTGAAAACTAGTAGAGAGGGGATCTTACCCCACAGTGCAACCCTGTATTCAAGTAAGAGAATAGGAAATTTGACCTTGTCTCCTGCCTGGATCTAATGAGAAACCAGTGTGCTGACTTTGGTTTTGCAGTTCCAATCCCTTCCCCTATTTCTAGGAAGTAGAGATGAGAACTTGGCTAACAGCATTTCTTTTGCTTTCCCTAATAGAGACTGAAGCAATGGCCTGGTTCAAGTTTCTAAGCCTGTCCCTCAGAACGAATGTTGCCTTAGGTGCAAGGCACACGGCAACAAGACTTCTTTATGGAAGAGAAACTAGAACAGAGACTTGGAAATCGACACCAAACCTGGAACTCCTAATAGAAAGTAGTTGGCAGCTACAGCTCCACAAAGTCTAGACCAACCAATTGTTAACAAAATCCAGACTGAAGACCACAGCAGCCCACCTGACTCCTGGTACCAGAAACCCTTGGGGCTTCCTTGACACTCTTGGCCCACAGAACCAAGATGTCATTTCCTAAGAGTAGGAAATACATAACACTCGGTTCATGGCACCAAGATGGCCCTTCCTTTAAAATATTGATGATAGAAATTGGGGCCGATGAAATTAAACTTCTATCATCTTAACAATAAACTCAGCACAAAGTGGTCCCAGGTAAATAATTTTCCTTTTTGCTATTGATTGAAAAGTGACTGTAACTTACAGCATCAAGCATTTCCACTGGCAAGGGAAGGTAGTATGTGCACTTATAAACTTGGCACAAAGCCTAGACTGTTTCTTCAGGAATTTGAATTATGAGATTTTTCCTATTTCCAGGAATCAGAGTGGAGAACTTGGGCCAGAGTATCTTCCATAAATTTTCATAATGGAAAGTTTGGCGAAGGACTTGCACAAGTAACAAGACCATCTTGGTAAACAAACAAACAAACAAACAAAACAAAAAAGCTGATAGAAGTTCATGGCCCAGGATTCTGTCTACTGCATGGATCAGGGAAAGTAAAGTAGATGTAAAACATGACACCATTCCGGTCTGGTTTTCAAGGTAAACTTGAGTGGAAAAGGTTTCACACACAATCAAGCCTTGGATGTTTTCAGAAGTAAAATGAAAACCTATGCCCTCAGAAACAAGACCAGTCACCGGAGTGAGAAAGGATTCCCGCGAGGTCTGCCATGACCCCCATGTGTATCCTGCAAGGTGTTTACGTGACCACTGCATGATTCCCTAGTGATTGCTACGTGATTTTCAGGTGATTTTTTCCTTATTCTTCTTCCTCTATACTCAACCAAGTGTTTTCAAAATAATTCTCATAAACTGCACATTTTCAATATTTCAGCATTGATGCATTGGCCGTTAAGCAATTCCCTCTCGACAGTAGTGGCCTAAAGTCGGCATCCAAAAAATAGCACAGGAGGAGCACCTAAAGCTTTTAAGAGTTATGCTCACAATGACTCAGCATTTTTGCTATAATAGAGCAAAATGGTGACTATTTCCTCCATTCCCTAGTAGCTTCCTCAAGCCGACTCAGCCTCCAAATTTCAATGCTGTGAATGTGCGACAGCCACTGCCCTTGTCTTCACGCATGTTTTCTGACAAAGCCGTAATTTCAGGTCAGTTATCTAAGGATCATTGTTTGGTAGCCTACACCACTGTCCTCAATCCAGTCTACTCATGTACACCTGACCTTTGGATTGAATGTTAGTAGGTGGCTGTCTCAGCATGCTGTGGTACACAAGGACTCTCCTTTTCCCAGTGTTTATGCGAATTTTACCAAGGAATGTAGAAGGTAACTGAAAAGTGAGCGCCACACCATCACTCACTGTGACATAATCAACCCTCGGGCCCATCTCTTTATGGTCATGTGATTCCTTTGGTGTAGGATGTGAATATCACGAGATCCCGTGTCCTTCCAACGAGATTTTCAGGTGACATCCACCTCATTTTCCACTGCTGGCTAAAACAAGGAATTGCAAAACAAGTTGAAGGAACTGCCCAATGTCAATATCTCAGCTTTCTTTCTATGGTCATTAAACCAATCCCTCTCAGAATTTGTAGTCTAAGGTTTGCTAGGAATTCTAAAACAGCCGTTCTTTCTGTCATGAAGAAGTATGTTCATGATGACTCCGCAATTTACCTACAATACAGGAAAGTGGCAACTGCTGTTTCCACCACTCTAAGTACCTTCCTCTAGTAAACTCAGCCTCCATATTTAAATGTGGTTAATGTGTTGAGCACCTCCCATTGTCTAAAAGCAGGTTGCTTGACCACAGCTAAAACCTCAGACCAGTTATCTAAGGATTGTTTTCTGGTAGCCTATACCACTGTTCTCAGGTATTCTTCTTATGCAGATTAACCTTTCTATTGAAGCGCAGAGAGGTGGCTGTCTCGGCCATGCTTTGGTACACATGGACTCTGCTTCTCTCTGTGTTTATGTGAATTTTATCCAGGAATGTTGAAGGGTAACTCAAAAGTGAGTGCCACACCATCACCCAATATCACGTGATCTCCCTGTGATGCCTTCAGGCCAGTCTCTTGATGGGCACGTGATTCCCGCGGGGCAGTCAAATGAATATTGCGGAATTCCCGCGTACTTGCTACAAGATTTTCAGGTGACTTCCATCTCATTTTCCTTGGCTGGCCTCAACCAAGGGTTTCCAGAACATGTTGAAGGAACTGGCTCAATGTCAATTTCTCAGCTTTCTTTCCATTATCGTTAAGCCAATCTTTCTCAGAATTTGTAGTCTGAGGTGCTAGAGAGGAATTCTGAGGCAACCTTTCTTTGTGCAACAAAGAGGTATATACATAATGACTCAGTATTTTACCTACATTCCAGCAAAATGGCAGCTGTTGTTTTCACTACAATCTAGTCAGTTCCTTACAGCACACTCTGTTTCCAGGTTTTATCGCGCTCCATATGCGATTGCCGGCTTCATTGCCATAAAGCAGGTTTCCTGACAATACACAAATCCTGAGGTGAATTAAAAATCATTGTCTGGCCTCATATACCGTTGAACTAAAGTACGTTTTGTGATGTGGATACGACATTCGATTGGAGGTCAGTTAGGAGGCTGTTTTAGCAACCGTCTGTTACATACAGACTAATGTTTTCTCAGGGTTTATATGATATTTATCAAGTGATATGCACTCGTCATTCGAATGAGAGCATAAGTAATCTCCATGTGTGACATAATCTCCCTTTGTTTCATATAGGCAGGTCTCCGTAGGCACTGGATTCCCACAGGGTGGTCATGAAATACTGTTGTGATTCTCACGGGCCAATGGCCCTGGGTTAACATCGTTTAATTTTAAGCAGACTATGCAAGAGAACTACTCATAAGACCAACATTCTAGACCTTGTGACGGAAGATAATGTGAAGTGCATGGCCCTCAGACCAAAGCTGTCTACTCTTACAGAAAACAGAAGAGACCTCCATTCACGGTAATAGCACTGTCCTTTCTTCAAATGATGAGGAATGGAGATTCACCCCAGTGACTCAAAGCCAGTCTCTTCCTAACAATAATACAATGAAGCCCTGGACTATAGCCACCAAGCCTGTTGAAAAGTAGTAGTTCGGAGACCTTAAATCGCAAGGTTAGTCTTTCCTTTGGTAAGAAAATATTTCTTGGAGAATTAGCACATTGGCTACATGATTGGAATTTCTCTTATGAGTGTGAGAGGTGACTTTGGCTTGAAGTTCCAATCCTTTCACTTTTTCTAGAACTTACAGTTGAGATCTAGTCCATAGCATTTCTTCTGTTTTTTTTTTTTTTTTTTTCTGAACAGAGATTTAAGTGGCAGCCTGGACCCACGGTTCCAAGCCTGTCCTCCCTGAATGAATATCAAGTGGTGTCCTAAGGCCCCTGCAATAATTCTGTCTTTATGCAAGTGAAACTAGAATGAAGACTTAGGCCTGTGACACCAAGCCTAGACACTACTAACAGGAATTAGAGTGCAGGCCCAGGTTCCCAAGGTCAAGACTGTCTAATTGATAACAGATTAGACAAAACAACTTCTCACACTACACCCAAGCGAGCCACTGTAAACAGAAACTCATGTGAAGTTTACAGCTCACAAACAAAGCTGTCCTCTCTGAACAAAAGAGTGAATGGTGGCCTCCCTTCATGCCGGCAACACTGTCTTTTCTTGAAAGGATGTGGCATGGTGACACGAGCCCAAGGCACAAAGCCTGTCTTTTTTAAAGAATAAGTACCAGAGAGACTGGTACCCATGGCAATAAACCTGTTCTCTCTGAAAACTAGTAGAGAGGAGACGTTAGCCCACAGGGAAAGCCTGTCCTCAGGTAAGAGAATTAGAACTCGAGACCTAGGGCCCTGTCTCCTGCCTTGATTCTAATCAGGATCCAGAGTGCTGACCGTGATTTGTGGTTCCAATCCCTTCCCCTATTTCCAGGAGGTAGAGCTGAGAAATTTGCCCACAGTATTTTTTCTGTCTTTCTTTAACAGTTAAGGAAGTGGTAGAATGTGGTCAAGTTTCAAAGCTTGTCCTCTCTGAACATTATTGTTGCCTTCGGTCAAGGCACACAGCAAAAAGCCTTCTTTATGGAAGAGAAACTAGAACGGAGACTGGAAATTGACACCAAGTCTGAAATTTCTGATAGAATGTAGTTGGCAGCCACAGACTCACAAGGTTTAGTCCAACTGGTAACAGAGTCCAGGCTGAAGACCTAGGCCCACAACACCCAGACTAGACCCTGGTACCAGAAAGTCTTGGGGAGACATTGGCCCACAGATCCAAGATGTCATCTCCTAGGAGTAGGAAGCACAGAGGACTCAATTCATGGCACCAAGACTTTCCTTCTTTAAAATATTTATGATACAAATTTGGGCCGATGGAATCAAACTTCTGTCATCCTAACAGTCCACTCAGCACAAATTCGTCACAGGTCACTAATTTTCCCATTTGCCATTGATTGAAAGGTGACCATAACCTACAGCAACAAGTCTATCCGCTGGTAAGAGAAGGTAGTGTGGGCACTTATAAACTTGGCACAAAGCCTAGACTCTTCTTTCAGGAATTTAAATGGAGAGATTGGTACCATGAACAAGCATTGTTCTTTTTTCCAGGAATTCATGTGGAGACCTTGGATTAGAGTATTTCACCTAAATTGTGAAAACGGAACCATTGGTGGAGGAATTGGCAGATGTAACAATACCGACATGGTTAAAAGAAAAAAAGCTGATAGAAGTCCATGGCCCAAGACTCTGTCTACTGCCTGGGTCAGGGGATGTAGAGTGGATGTTTTAAAACATGACACCTTTCCTGTCTCATTTTCAAGGTAAACTCCAGTAGAAAACGTTTCATACACAATTAAAAAGTAGAGTGAAAACCTCCACCCTCAGAAACAAGACTAGTCACCGAAGTGACAAAGGATTCCCATGGGGTCTGCAATTACCCCACGTGTATTCCGCAAGATGTTAACGTGACCGCTGCATGATTCCCTAGTGATTGCTACATGATTTTCAGGTGATTTCCACTATATTCCTCTTCCTCTATCCTCAACCAAGTGTTATCAAAACATTTCTCATAAACTGCACATTTTCAACATTTCAGCATTGATACATTAGCCCTTAAGCAATTCCCTTTTCAAGAGTAGTGGTCTAAGGTCTGCAACTAAGGATAGTGCAGGAGTTGCACCTGAAGCCTGTAAGAGGCTCACAATGACTCTGCATTTTTGTACAATAGAGCAAAAAGGCGACTGCTACTTCTTCCACTCCAAAGTAGCTTCCATAAGGCGATTCAGCCTCCATATTTGAACGTGTTTAATGTGAGACGGCTGCTGTCCTTGCCTTTCAAGCAGGTTTCTTGACCAACCCGTAACCTCAGGCCAGTTATCTTAGGATCATGGTTTGGTAACCTACACTGCTATCCTCAGGTAGTCTTCTCATGCAGAATTGACCTTTCCATTAAATGGCAGTAGGTGGCTATCTCAGCCATGCTCTGGTACACAAAGACTCTTCTTTTCTCTGTGTTATGCGAATTTTACAAAGGAATATAGAAGAATAACTCGGAAGTGACCACCACACCAACACGTAATATCACGTAATCAAACTATGATGCCCTCAGGCCAGTCCCTTGATGGCCTTGTGATTTCCGCAGGAGAGGACATGAATATTGCGAGATTCCCACCTCCTTGCTCCGAATTTTTCAGGTGACTTCCACCACATTTTTTTTCAGCTGGCACAAAGCAAAGTTTCCCAGAACATTGAAGGACCTGCCTCAATGTCATATTCTATTATCTTTCCATGGTTGTTAAGCCAATCCCTCTCAGAATTTGTGGTTGGAGGTTTGCTTGAAAAGAATTCTGACACAGCCCTTGTTTGTGCCATGAAATGGTATGCACACAACGACTCATTATTTTACCTATAATCCAGTTTCCATCACTATTCATTAGCTTCCACACAGCACACTCAGCATCCAGTTTTCATTGTGCTCCATATGCAACTGCCGGCTCCATTGCCATAAAGCAGGTTTCTTCACAATACACAAAACCTGAGGCGAATTAAGGAACATTGATTGACTGGCTGCATATACTGTTGACCTCATGTAAGTTTTATGATGTAGATACAACATTCGATTGGAGGTCAGTTAAGAGGCTGTCTCGGCCACTTTCTGTTACATTCAGACTAATGTTTTCTCAGTGTCTAGGTGAAATTTATCAAGTGATATGCACTCGTCTTTCTGAAGGGAGCACTACGTCATCATCATGTGTGACATGATCTCCTTTGGTTTCATACAGGCAGGCCTATGATGGGCACTGGATTCCCACAGGGTGGTCACGAGATCCTGTTGTGACTCTAGGGGGCCAATGCTCCCGATGTTAACACTATCTAATTTTGAACAGACTATGCAAAAGACCAGTTCATGCTACCAACATCCTAGATTTTGTGACAGAAACTAATGTGAAATGCATCACTCACAGACCAAAGCTGTGTACTCTTATAGAAAACAAAGGAAACATCCATTCATGGTAACAGCACTGTCTTCCCTTCAAATGATGTAGCCTGGAGATTCATGCCCATGACTCAAAGATAGTCTCTTCCTAACAATAATACAATGGAGCCCTGGACTAAAGCCACCAAGTCTGTCCTCGTAAATTTGTAGTTTGGAGACATTAAATTGCAAGGCTAGTCTTTCCTCTGGTTAGAATATCTTTCTTATAGAACTAGAACCTTGGTTACACACCTGGAATTTCTCTTACGAGCCAGAGTGGTGACTTTGACTTGCAGTTATTACCCTTCACCTTATCCACAGCATTTCTTCTTTCTTTCTTTTTTTTCCTAACAGAGATTGAAATGGTGTCCTGAGCCCGAGGTTCCAAGGCTGTCCTTCCTGAACGAATGTCGAGTGGTGTCCTAGGCCCACAACAACAATCATGTCTTTATGCAAGGGAAACTAGGATAAAGACTTAGGCCTTTGACGCCAAGCCTCGACTTTCCTAACAGGAATAAGAGTGAAGGCCCAGGTTCCAAAGATCAAGACCATCTAATTGATAACAGATTAGATGAAACAACTTCTCACACTACACTCAAGCGAGACTCTGTGAACAGAAACTCATGTGAAGTTTATGGTTCACAAACAAAGCTGTTTTCTCTGAACAAGGAAAAGAATGGAGGCCTCCCTTTGTGCCGGCATCCTTGTCTTCCCTTGAAAGGATGTGGTGCGGTGACACGGGCCCAAGACACAGAGCATGTCTTTCCTAAGGATAAGTACCAGGGTGTCTGGTATACATTGCAATAAACCTGTGCACTCTGAAAACTAGTAGAGAGGAGACATTACCCCACAAGGCAAGCCTGTCATCATATAAGAGGATCTGAACTCGAGACCTAGGTCTTTGTCTCCTGCTTGGATTTCTAATCAGGATCCAGAGTGCTGACCTACGTTTTGCAGTTCCAATCCTGTCCCCTATTTCTAGAAAGCAGAGCTGAGAAATTGTCCCCCAGCATTTCTTCTGTCTTTCACTAACAAAGACTGAAGCAGTGGTCTGGGGTCAAGTTTCTAAGCCTCTCCTCTCTGAACAAATGTCACCTTCGATCCTAGGCTCACAGCAGCAAGCCTTCTTTATGGAAGAGAAACTAGAACAGAGACTATGGAGATCGGCACCAAGCCTGGAACTTCTAATAGAAAGTAGTTGGCAGCCACAGGCCCACAAAGTCTAGACCAACAAGTGGTAACAAAGTCCAAACTGAGCTTAGGCCCTCAACTCCTAGCCCGGACCCTGGTGTGAGAAACTTTTGGGAAGAAAGTGTTCAACAGAACCAAGATATCAACTCCTAGGAGTAGGAAGTACCAAGTATCGGTTCACGGCACCAAGACTGTCCTCCCTTTAATATATTTATGAAAGAGATTTTGGCCAATGAAACCATACTTCTGTCAACCTAACAGTCCACTCAGCCTATGCCGCCATCCTCAAGCAAGTCTTCTCATGCAGACATGACCTTTCGATTGAAGGTCTGTTCGTGGGGATGTTATACAGGTAATCTTATTTTCTCCGTACTTATGTGAATTTTACCAAGGAATGTAGAAGGGTAACACAAAAATGAATGCCACACCCTCACCCTAATTTCCCATGATTTTCATGTGTTGTCCTCAGGCCAGTCTCTTCCAGGTAATGTAAATCCAGTGCAAAACCCTAGTGGGTATCCCGAAATTTCCTAATTCTTTGTACGAGATTTCCAGACAACTTCTACTTCATTACATCTGCTGGCCCAATACAAGCCTTTTCAGAACACGATGAAGAAATTGCCTCAATGTCAGTCTCTCAGCTTTTTTCTATTTTGGTTAAGCTAGTCTCTTGCATTTTTTTTTCCCCGTGGTTTGATATAGAGAAATTCTTAAGCAGCCGGTCTCTTTGCAATGAAGAGTTATGTTCACAATGACTCAGCATTATTCCTATAAGAAATCAATATGGTAGCTATGGTTTCAATGGCTATCCATTCGCTGCCTCACAACACACTCAGGCTCAATTATGAATGCAGTCTCTGTACGACTTCTGCCTCCACTGACATAGGCCGATTTCCTGACAAACACACAAAAGTAGAGGCGAATTAAAGATCATTGACTGCCTGCATATACCATTGATTGTAATGTGGACAGGACATTTGATTGAAGGTCAGAACATGTCTCGGGCATGTTCTGTACCATGCGTACTAATGATTTCTCAGGGTTGATGTGAATTTTCTCAGCGATATGCACTTGTCACTTCAAAGAAAGTACTACATCATCTTCCCTCAAATTACATGAGGACAGATTTGTGACATGGGCTCAAGGCAGAAGGACTGTCTTTTCCTAATAAAAAGTAAAAAGGAGACTAGAAAACAAGGCACTAAGCCTATCCTCTCTGAAAACTAGGCAATAGTGGAACTTAAACCACAGGGCAAATCTGTCCTCATGTAATTTGAGTCTTATCTCTAAATCTAGGACCTTGTCTCCTGACTACATTTCCTAATGGGATCCAGTGTGCTGTCTTGGGTTGCAGTTATAATCTCTACCTCTAATTCCAGAAAGTAGATTTGAGAAATTAGCCCAGAGTATTTCTTATGACTTTCTCCGACATAGACTGAAAGGGTGGCGTAAGCCCACAGTTCTAAGCCTATTTTCTGTGATCAAATGTTACTGAAGTACTTGTCTCAAAGCCAAAGCCTTCTTTCAGGAAGAAAAAATAAAACGGAGACTGTGGAAATCTGAACCAAGCCCGGACCTTCTAAAAGGACATAGTTAAACCCCAGGCCCACAACGTCAAGAACGTGCAATTACTCACAATGTCTAGTTTCATTACCTAGCCCACAAATATCCAGCCTGGCCTTTGATAACTGAAACTCTTGTGGACACCTTGGCCTATAGAAGCAAGCTCTTATCCTTAGGTAGAGGAAGAATGCAGAGCTCGGGGCATGCCTCCAATAGTCTACTCCATTCAGGACAACTTGGTGCCATGTCACCAATTTTCCTTGTAGACAATTCTTGAAAGGTGGCCACAGCTTGTAGCACCAATCCTTTAATCTATTAAGAGAAGGTAGTGTGGGCACTTAGAAACCTGGCCAAAGCCTTGGGAGCTTGGAATCACAACCAATTATTGCTCCTATTTCTCAGAACACGAGACCTTGGCATACAGAATCTAGTCTACCTTTACATAAAAAAAAAAAAGGTTTAGGTAGACAACTTGGCCAACAGTCCCAAGACATTCTTAATAGGAAAAGAAAAGTCGTGGGAAGTCCATGATCTAGGAGGAACTCCACTGCTGGAAGTGGGGTAAGTTGTGTGGATATTTGAAAACACAACACCACGTCAATCTCATATATAAGGTAAACTCGTTTGCAATATGATTCATGCTCTGAAGCCTGGTTTTATCCATGAAGTTAAGTGAAAACCTACAAACCCAGGAACAAGACTGGTCACTTGGCAGATAACAGATTAGTGCGGGTTATTCCTTGATCCCCATGTGAATTCCACTAGGTGTTTTCTTGAACTCAGTGTGATTCCCTAGTGATTTCTCAGTTATTTTTAGGTCTTTTCCACCTTATTCTTCTTCCCCTATTTTCAAACAAGTGTTTTCAAAACTCGTCTCATAAACTCTTATTTTCAATATTCAGCATTGTGTCTTTGGCCTTTACGCAATTTCCTGTTGACAGTAGTGGCCAACGATCCATGTTAAAGAATAGTGTGGGAGTCTCACATGAAGCTGTTCAGAGTTATACACACAATGACTCAGCATTTTTGCTACAATAGAGAAAAATGGCGCTTATAGTTTATACCATTCTAAAATAGTTTCGTCAAGAAGACTCAGCCTCCAAATATCAACACAATTAATGTTCGACAGCAGCTTCCATTGCATTCAAGCAGGTTGCCTGACCACAGATGAAAACTAATGCCAGTTATCTAACAACAATTGTTTTTTACTTATGCTGCTGTCCTCAAGCGAACCTTCTCATGATGATGAAATCTTTTGACTGAAGGGCCATTAGGTTGTTTTGTTACACAGACACTGTTATTTTCTCAGTAGTTATCTAAATTTTACCAAGGAATGGAGAAGGGTAACTCAAAAGTGAGTGCCACATCATCATCCTAATATCAGGAGACTCCCTGTGATGCCCTAAGGTCTGTCTCTTGATGGTCACGTAAATCCCGCAGGGAAGCCTCCCATGTATTGCGAGATTCTCAAATTCTTATTATGAGAATTCCAGGCAACTTCCATCTAGATTCTTCTACTAGAGTAAAATAATCCTCTTCAGAACATGTTGATGGAACAGCCTCAATGTCAATATTTCAGTTTACTGTCTTTGGTGGTTAAGCCACTCCTTCTCAGAATTTGTAGTCTGAGGCTTGGTATAGAGAAATTCTGAGGCAGCTATTCTTTCCGCCATCAAGTGATATCCTCACAATGAGTCAGCATTTTTCCTACAATACAGAAAATGGCTGCTATTGTTTCCACTATTATCCAGTCGCTGCCTCAGAACACACTCAGGCTCAATTATCACTGCCGCTAATGTGTGACTGTTGCCTCCGTGAACATAAGGCAGTTTTCCTGTCAAACAGAATAACCAGAGGCAAATTAAGGACCATTGACTGCCTGCATATACCATTGAGTTCAAATTAGATTTGTAATGTGAACACGACATTCAATTGAAGGACAGTTAGGAGGCTGTCTCGGCTACCTTCTGCTCCACATAGACTAATGACTTCTCTGTGCTGATGTGAATATTCTCAGTGATATACACTTGTCACTATATAGGAAGAACTACATTATACTTTCTTGTGAGGATATGAATCGGTGACACTAGACCAAGGCACAAGGCTTGTCTTTTCCTAACCTAAAGTAGAAGGGAGACAGGGACACAAAGCACTAAGCCTGTCCTCTCTAAAAACTAGTAGATAAGAGAACTTAATCCAAAGGTCTATCCTGTCTTCATGTAATTTGAGGCTTATCTAGAAACCTTGGTTGTAGTGTCCTGTCTTTTTTTCCTATTAGGAATCTTGGTTATGCAGTTGCCATCTCTACCTCTATTTCCAGGAAGTATATCTGAGAAATTAGCCCACAGCATTATCTTTGACTTTCTCTGACAAAGACTTAAATGATGGTGTAAGCCCAAATTCCAAGCCTGTTTTCTGTGAACAAATGTTGCCTAGAAATCTGGCTCAAAGCAAAAGCCTTCTTTAGGGAAGAAAAAATAAAACAGAGAATGTGGAAATCGGAACAAAACTTTGACCATCTAAAAGGGAGCAGTTAAACTCAGGGTCACAACATCAAGATCATCCAATTGGTAACAATAAACAGTTTGAAGACCTAGGCCCAGAAACATCTAATCTGCTGCCCCCTTATATCTGAAATTATTGTGGACACCATGTCTACAGAATCAAGCTGTCATCTACTAGAAGAAGGAAGAATGTTGGACTCGGTGCACGGTTCCAATACTCTCTTCCCTTAAAAGTATTTACAATAGAAATTGGGCTGAAGACATCAATCTGTGTCATCATAATAGTACATTCAGCACATAATGGTTCTACGTCACCAAGGCACCAAGCCTTTTTCACTGGTAATAGAACATAGTTTGGGCACTAAGGAACCTGAATCAAAGACTGAACTGTTTTATAAGTAACTCAATTGGAGAGCCTGGAAGCATGGCCAAGCATTGCTTTATCTCCAGGAAGGAGAGTGGAGACCTTGGCACACAGAATCTAGCCTAACTTTACTTATCAGATCTTTAGATAGAGGATGTGGCACACGGTCACTAGCCGTTCTTTGTAGGAAAAAATGTCGATGAAGTCCATGGCCCAGGACACAGTCCTCTGCTGAAACTAGGATTAGTTGTGCAGATATTTGAATACACAACATGCTGGTCTCATTTACAGGGTACACTTGAGTGCAAAACATTTCACAAACTGAAGCCTGATTCATTGTAACAGGAAGGTCAAAACCTTCAGCCACAAAAACAAGACTAGTCACCTGGTAGACACTAGATTCCTGCAGGGTCTTCCTTGATCCCCACCTGAATTCCTCCAGATATTCACTTGACCTCCATATATTTGCCTGTGATTAATACATGATTTTCAAATGACTTCCACCTTATTCCTCTTACTCCCTATCCCCAAACAAGTGTTTTCAAAACACGTCTCATGAACTCTTATTTTCAATATTTCAGGATTGAGTCATTGGCTTTTAAGCAATTTCTTCTTGACAGTAGTAGCCTAAGGTTCACCTTCAAGAATAGCGGGGCTCTCCCACGAGAACCATTAAATGTTCTGCTCACATGACTCAGCATTTCTGCTACAATACAGCATAATGGTGCTTAGAGTTTTCACTGCTCTAAGATAGCTTCATCATTCAGACTCATACTCTAAATTTCAACGTAGTTGATGTGTAACCGCTGCTCCCTTTGTATACGAGAAGGTTGCCTGATCAGAGTCGAAATATCAAGACAGGTACCTAATGACAAGTGTGTGTTAGCCTGTGCTGCCATCCTCAAGCAAGTCTTCTCATGCAGACATGACCTTTTGAATGAAGGGCTGTTAGGTGGCTATGTTACACAAGTAATCTTATTTTCTCAGTGCTTATGTGAATTTTACCAAAAATTAGAAAGCTGACACAAAAGTGATCGTCACACCATCACCCCAATTTCATGTAATTTTCATGTGTTGCCCTTAGGCCAGTCTCTTCTTGGTAACGTGAATCCCTCAGCAAAGCCTCATGAGTATCACGAGATTACCTAATTCTTGATATGAGATTTTCAGGTGACTTCCACCTCATTAACTCTGCTAGGCTAATTCAAGCCCTTTCAGAACACCTTGAAGAAACTGCCTAAATGTCAGCTTTTTTTCCATTTTGGATAAGCAAGTCTCTCGCAGTTTTTTAGTCTGTGGTTTGATATAGAGAAATTCTTATGCAATCATTTTTTTTTTTTCTGCAATGAAGCGGTAGCCTCATAATGACTCAGGGTTTTACCTACAATAAAGCAGTATGGCAGCTATAGTTTCAACTGGATTCTATTAGCTTCCTCACAGCACACTGAGTTATGAATGCTGCAGATGTGTGACTACTACCTCCACTGACATAGGCAGTTTTCCTGACAAACAGACAAAAGTAGAGGCGAATCAAAGATCACTGACTGCTTGCATATACCGTTGACCTCACATAAGATTTGTAATGTGGACATGACATTCGATTGGCGGTCAGTATGAAGTCTGTCTTGGGAACCTTCTGTCCCACATATACTAATGATTTCTCTGTGTTGATGTGAATTTTCTCAGTTATATGCACTCGTCACTTCAAAGAAAGCACTACATCATCTTCCTTTGTGAGGATGTGCATTGGAGACATGAACCAAGGTGCAAGGCCTGTCTTTTCCTAACAAAAAGTAGAAGGGAGACTGGGAACCAGGCACTAAGCCTATCCTCTCAGAAAACTAATAGATAGAATAGCTTAAACCACTGGGAAAATCTTTCTTCATGTAATTTGAGTCTTATCTTGAAACCTAGGACCTAGAAGGAGGAAGAATGTTGGACTCGGTGCACAGTTCCAATTCTGTCCTCCCTTAAAATTATTTACGATAGAAATTGGGCCGAAGACATCAACCTATGTCATCATAACATTCAGCATAAACTGGTTCCATGTCACCAATTTTCCTATTATACACTTATTGAAAGTACTATACCTTAGAGCACCAAGCCTTTCCCCTGGTAATAGAACATAGTTTGGGCACTAAGGAACCTCGATCAAAGTCTGAAGTGTTTTATAAGTTACTCAATTGAAGAGCCTTGAAGCAAGACAAATCAATAATTTCCCCCCCCCCAGAAAGTAGAGTGGAGACATTGGCATATAGAATCTAGCCGAACTTAGTTAACAAATCTTAAGATAGAAGATGTGGTACACAATCAAAAACCTATTTGGTTTAAAAAAAAAAAGTGATGGAAGTCCATGGACCAGACCTAGTCCTCTGCTGGAACTAAGGTAAAATTATGGATGTTTGACTACAAAACACCACTCTCGTCTCATTTACAGGGTACACTTGAATGCAAAACATTTCACAAACTGAAGCTTGATTCATTGTAAGAGGGAAGGTCAAAACCTACAGCCCCAGAAACAAGACTAGTCACCTGGTAGACAGCAGATTCCTGCAGGGTCTTCCTTGATCACCACGTTAATACATGGAAATATTCACTTGACTTCCATGTAATTGCCCGTTGATTACTATGTGATTTTCAGGTGATTTCCACCTTATTCCTCTTCCCCTATCCTCAAACAAGTGTTTTCAAAACATGTCTCATGAACTCTTATTTTCCATATTTCAGGATTGAGTCATTGGCCTTTAAGCAATTTCTTCTTGACAGTAGTAGCCTAAGGTTCACTTCAAGAATAGTGTGGATCTTCCACCAGAATCATTAAGGGTGATGCTCACAATGACTCAGCATTTCTGTTACAATATAGCATAAAGACGCTTAGAGTTTCCACCGCTCTAAGGTAGCTTTGTCATTCAGACTCAGCTTATAAAATTCAACGCAGTTGATGTATGACCGCTGTTTCCATCATAAAAAAGCAGGTTGCTTGACCAGAGACAAAACATTAGGGCAGTTACCTAAAAACAATTGTGTGTTAATCTATGCTGCCGTCCTCAAGCAAACCTTCTCACACTGACATGACCTTTCGATCAAAGGGCTGTTAGGTGGCTATGTTACACAGACACTATCATTTTCTCAGTGGTTATCTAATTTTACCCAGGAATGGAGAAAGGTAACTTAAAAGTGAACATCACACCATCAATCCAATTTCACGTGATTTTTGTGTGTTGCTCTAAGGCAAATCTCTTTCTGGTCGCATGAATCCCGCAGGATAGCCTTGTGTGTATTGCGAGATTTTCTAATTCTTGGTATAAGATTTCCAGGTGACTTCCACCTCACTTTCCTCTGCTAGGTTAACACAAGCCTCTTCAGAACATGTTGATGGAACAGTCTTAATGTCAATACCTCAGTTTTCCTTTCCTGGTGGTTAAGCCAGTCCCTCTTGGAATTTGTAGTCTGAGGTTTGGTATCGAGAAATTCTGAAGTAGCTGTTCTTTCCGCTATAAAGAGGTATCCTCAGCTTTTTTTTTCTATAGTACAGAAAAATGGCAGCTATTGTTTCTGCCACTATCCAATTGCTGCATCACAGCATACTCATGCTCAATTACCAATGCCGCCAATGTGCAACAGTTGCCTCCAGAAACATAAGGCATCTTTCTGACAAACAGACAAAAATGGAGGCTAATTAAGATCATTGAATGCCCAGATATACTGTTGACATCAAATTAGATTTGTAATGTGGACACACATTGGATTGGAGCACAGTTTGGAGGCTGTCTCAGCCACCTTCTGCTCCACATAGTCTAATGACTCCTCAGTGTTGATGTGAATTTTCTCAGTGATATGTACTTGTCACTATAAAGCAACACTACATCATCCTGCCATGTGAGAATATGGATTGCTGACACAGGCCTAAGGCAAAGGCCTGTCTCTTCCTAACAAAAAGTAGAAGGGAAACTGGGACCCAAAGCACTAAGCCTGTCCTCTCTGAAAACTAGCGGATAGGAGAACTTAATTCAAAGGGCAAGCCTGTCCTCATATAATTTGAGTCTTATCTTGAAACCTAGGACTTTCTCTCCTGCTTCTATTTCTCATTAGGAATCAGTGTGCTGTACTTGGTTGCAGTACATCCTTATCCCTTTTTCCAGAAATTAGATCTGAGAAATTAACCCAGAGCATTTCTTATGAGTTCCTCTGACATAGACTGAAAAGATGGCGTAAGCCAACATTTCAGAGCCTGTTCTCTTTGAACAAATGTTGCTTGAAGTCTTTGTCTCAAAGCTAAAGCTTTCTTTAGAGAAGAAAAAATAAGATGGAGACTGTGGAAATCTGATACAAGACTGGACCACCTAAAAGGAAGCAGTTAAGCTCAGAGCAACAACGTCAAGATCATCAAATTGGTGCCAATATCCAGTCTGAAAACCTAGGCCCGCAAATATTCCAGACTTGCTCATGCTTCTCGAAACTATTTTGGACACTTTGGCCTACAGAATCAAGCTGTCATGTCCTAGAATGAGGAAGAATGGAGGACTCAGTGCATGTTTCCAATACTATCCACCCTTTAAAGTATATACAATAGAAATTGGGCAGGAGACACCAACCTGTGTGATCATAACAGTACATTCAGCACAAAGTGATTCCATGTCACTAATTTTCCTTTTATACAATTATTGAAAGGTGACCACATATTACAGCACCAAGCTTTCCCCTGGTAATAGAACATAGTTGGGCACTAAGAAACCTTGATCAAAGCCTGAATTGTTTTGTAAGATACTAGAATGGAGAGCCTGGAATCACGGCTAAGCATTGCTTTTATTTCCAGGAAGCAGAGTGGAGACCTTGGCACACAGAATCTAGCCTAACTTTACTTATCAGTTCTTTAGATAGAAGATGTGGCACACGGTCACATAACTTCTTGGTAGGAAAAAATGTCAAAGGAAGTCGATGGCCCAGGACCCAACCTTCTGCTGATACTAGGGTAAGTTGTATGGACATATGAATACACAACACCACGCCGGTCTCATTTACAGGGTACACTTGAGTGCCAAACATTTCACAAACTGAAGCTTGATTCATTGTAACTGGGAAGGTGAAAACTTACAGCCACAGCAACAAGACTAGTCTCCTGGCAGACACTAGATGCCTGCAGTGTCTTCCTTTATCCCCATGTGAATCCCTCTGGCTATTCCCTTGACCTCTATGTAATTCCCTAATGATTACTATGTGATTTCAGTGACTTCCACCTTATTCCTCTTCCCCTATCCTCAAACAAATGTTTTCGAAACATGTCCAATAAACTCTTATTTTCAATATTTCAGCATTGATTCATTGGCCTTTAAGCAATTTCTTCTCGACAGTAGCAGTCTAAAGTTCACCTTCAAGAATAATGTGGATTTCTCATCAGAACCGTTAAGAGTTCTGCTCACAATGACTCAGTATTTCTCCTACAATACAGCATAATGGTGCTTAGAGTTTCCACTGCTCAAAGGTAGCTCATCATTCAGAATAAGCCTGTAAATTTCAATGCGGTTGACGTGTGACCACCACTCCCATTATGTTCAAGCAGGTTGCCTGACCAGAGAAGAAACCTCAGAGCAGTTAACTAACCAAAAGTGTGTATTAGCCTATGCTGCCGTCCTCAAGCAAGTATTCTAATGTAGACATGACCTTTCGATTGAATGGCTGTTAGGTAGCTATGTTACCTAGGGAATCTATTTTCTCACTGCTTATGTGAATTTTACCAAAAAATGTGTAAGGGTTTCACAAAAGTGATCGCCACACCATCACCTCAATTTCAAGTGATTTTCACGTGTTGACCTCAGGGCAGTCTATTCCTGGTCATTTGACTCCCACCAAAAGCATCATGAGTATCACAAGATTTCCTTATTCTTGGTATGAGATTTCCAGGCGACTTCCACCTCATTACCTCTGTACAAACCTTTTCAGAACAAGATGAAGAAACTGCCTCAATGTCAGTATCTCAGCTTTTTTCCATAAGGTTAAGCCAGTCTCTTGCAGATTTTTCGTCTGTGGTTTGATATTCTGAGGCAGCCATTCTTTTTGCAATGAAGAGGTTTCCTCACAATGACTCAGCGTTTTTCCTACAACAAAGCAATATGGCAGCTATGGTTTCAACCGCTATCCATTCACTGCCTCACAACACATTCAGGCTCAATTATGAAAGCAGCCACTGTGCAACTTCTGCCTCCACTGACATAGGCAGTTTTCCTGACAAACAGACAAAAGTAGAAGCAAATTCAAGATCTTGACTCCCCTCACATACCTTGTCCTCACATAAGATTTGTAATGTGGACATGAAATTCAATTGGAGGTCAGTATGAAGTCTGTCTCAGCCATGCCTGTACCATGGATACTAATGATTTCTCAGTGTTGATGCAATATTTTTCAGTTATATGCACTTGTCACTTCAAAGAAAGCACCACATTATCTTCTCTTGTGAAGCTGTGGATTGGTGACATGCGCTGAAGGCACAAGGCCTGTTTTTTTCTAAACAAAAGTAGAAGGGAGTCTGGGAACCACGGCACTAAGCCTATCCTCTCTGAAAACTAGTAGATAGGATAACTTAAACTATAGGAAAGTCTGTCCTCATGTAATTTTAGTCTTATCTCAAAACCTAGGATCTTGTCTCCCATCTGTATTTCCAATTAGGATCCAGGGTGTTGTCCTTGGTTGCAGTTACAATCCTTACCTTTATTTCCAGAAAGTAGATTTGAGAAATTAGCCCAGAGCATTACTTACGAATTTCTAGGACATAGACTAAAAGGGGGGCCTAAGCCCACAGTTCCAAGCCTATTGTCTGTGAACAAATGTTGACTGAAGTCTTTGTCTCAAAGGAAAATCATTTTTAGGGGACAAAAATTTAAAACGGAGACTCTCGAAATCTGAAACAAATGTAGACGTCCTAAAAGGACATAGTTAAAACCCAGGCCAACAACATCAAGACCATCCAATTGGTAACAATGTCGAATCTCAAAACCTAGGCCCACAAACATACAAACCTGAAACTCTTGTGGAAGTTGTTAAGTTGTTTCAGTTGTTACCTGAAACTCTTGTGGAAACCTTGGCCTATAGAATCAAGCTGTCATCTCCTAGGAGTAGGAAGAATGAAAGACTTGGTGCATGCTTCTAATACTGTTCTCCACTGAAAGTATTTATGATAGAAATTGGGCCGATGGCACCAACGCTTTGTCGTCATAATAGTACATTCAGCACAAACTGGTTCCATGTCACCAATTTTCCTTTTATACAATTATTGAAAGGGGACCAAACCTCACACCATCATGCCTTTCTCCTGGTAATAGAACATAATTTGGGCACTAAAAAATCTGGATCAAAGCCTGAACTGTTTTGTAAGTTACTCAATTGGAGAGCCTGGAAGCACGGCCAAATATTGCTTTATTTCCAGAAAGTAGAGTGGAGACCTTGGCACACACAATCTAACCTAACTTTTCTTAACGGATCTTTAAATAGAGGACGTAGAGCATGGTCACAAGACCTTCTTGGTAGAAAAAAATGTTGATGGAAGTCCATGGCCCATGACCCACTCCTCTAGTATAAGACGTTGGACATCTGAATACACAACACCATGCCGGTCTCATTTACAGGGTACACTCGAGTGCAAAACATTTCACAAAATAAAGCCTGAATCATTGTAAGAGGGAAGGCCAAAACCTTGAGCCACAAAAACAAGACTAGTCACCTGGTAGACACCAGATTCCTGCAGGTTTTTCCTTGATCCCCACATGAACACCTCAAGGTATTCACCTGACCTCCAAGTAATTCCCTGGTGATTACTACGTGATTTTCAGGTGACTTACACCTTATTCCTGTTCCCATATCCTCAAAGAAGTGTTTTCACAATAAGTCTCATAAACTCTTATCGTCAATATTTCAGCATTGAGTCATTGGATTTTAAGCAATTTCTTCTCGACGGTAGTAGCCTAAGGTTCACATTCAAGAATAGCCTGGATCTCCCAGCAGGACGGTTTAGGGTGTTGCTCACAAAGACTCAGCATTTCTGCTACAATACAGCATAATGGCATTTAGAATTTCCACTGCTTCATCATTCAGACTCAGTCTCTAAATTTCAATGCGGTTGATGTGTGACAGCTGCTCCCATTGTATACAAGTAAGTTGCCTGACCAGAGATGAATCCTCAGGGCAGTTACCTAACCACAAGTATGTGTGTGTTAGCCTATGCTGCCGTCCTCAAGCAAGTCTTCTCATGCAGACATGACCTTTTATTTGAAGGGCTGTTAGATGGCTATGTTACACAGACACTATCATTTTCTAAATGATTATCTAAATTTTACCAAAAAATGAAGAAGAGTAACTCAAAAGTTAGCACCACACCATCTATGCAATATCATGTGACTCTTTGATGCCCTCAACCTGTCTATTGACGGTCATGTGAGTCCCGCAGGGAAGCCTAGTGAGTATCATGAGATTCCTTCATTCTTGTTACTAGATTTCCAGGAGACTTCCACCTTACTTGCCTCTGTGAGGCTAAAATATGCCTCTTCAGAACAAATTGATGGAACAATCTCAAGGTCAATATCTCAGTTTTCTTTCCTTGGTGGTTAAGACAGTCTCTCTCAGAATTTGTACTCTGAGGTTTGGTATAGAGAAATTCTGAGGCAGTGTTCTTTCCACCATCAAGTGGTATCTTCACAATGACTCAGCATTTTTCCTACAATACAGAAAAATGGCGGCTATTGTTTCCACCATTATCCAGTTGCTGCCCCACAGCACACTGAGGCTCAATTATCAACGCAGCCAAGGTGCTACTGTCGCCTCCACGATCATAAGGCAGTTTTCTTGACAAAGAGACCAAACTAGAGGCAAATTAAAGATCATTGATTGTCAGTACATACCGTTGACTTCAAATTAGATTTGTAATGTGGACATGATATTTGACTGGAGAATAGTTAGAAGGCTGTCTCTGGCACATTCTGCTCCACGTAGACTAATGACTTCTCAGTGCTAATATGAATTTTCTCAGTGATATGCACTTGTCACTACAAAGAAGTACTAAATCATCCTCCCTTGAGAAGATATGGATTGTTGACACAGGCCCAAGGCACAAGGCCTGTCTTTTCTTAACAAAAAGTAGGAGGGAGACTGAGACGGATAGCACTAAGCCTGTCCTCTCTAAAAACTAGTAGATAGGAGAACTTAATCTAAAGGGAAGCTTGTCCTAATATAATTTGATTCTCATCTAGGAAACTAGGACCTTGTCTCCTGCTTCTATTTCCTGTTAGGAACCAGGATGTTGATCTTGGTTTTTCAGTTTCAATCTTTATGCCTATTTATAGGAAGTAGATCTGGGAAATTAGCCCACAGTATTTCCTGCAAGGTCTTCTTGATCAACATGTGAATCCCTCCAGGTATTCACTTGATCTCCATGTATTCGCTCGTGATTACTTTGTGATTTTCAGATGAATTCCACTTTATTCCTCTTCCTCTATCCTCAAGCAAGTGTTTTCAAAACATGTCTCATAAACTCTTAATTTTCAATATTTCAGCATTGAATCATTGGACTTTAAGTAATTTCTTCTTGACAGTCATAGCCTAAGGTTCACCTTGAAGAATCGCGTGGACCTCAAGTGTTATCCTCACAATGACTCAGCATTTTTCCTACAATACAGAAAAATGGCAGGTATTGTTTCACCACTATCCAGTTGCTGCCTCACAGCACACTTAGTCTCAATTATCAACACCGCCAATGTGTGACTGTTGTCTTCCTGAACATAAGGCAGTTTTCCTGCCAAACAGATCAAATTAGAAGTGAGTTAAAGATGAATGACTGCCTGCATATACCATTGACTTCAAATTAGATTTGTAATGTGTACATGACATTCGATAGAAGGACAGTTAGGAGGCTATCTTGGCCACCTTCTGCTCCATGTAGACTAAAGACTTCTCAGTGTTGATGTGAATTTTCTCAATGAAATGCACTTGTCACTACAAAAGGAGCACCACATCATCCTCTCTTGTGAGGATATGGATTGGTGACAAGGGCCAAAGGCACAAGGCCTATCTTTTCCTCACAGAAATTAGAAGGGAGAATGGAACCCAAAGCACTAACCCTTCCTCTTTGAAAACTAGTTGATAGGAGAACTTCACCCAAAGGGCAAGCCTGTCCTCATGTAATTTGAATCTTACCTAGAAACTTGGGACCTTGTCTCCTGCCTCGATTTCTTATTAGGAACTAGTGTGCTGACCTTGATTTTGAAGTTCCAATTCCTACCCCTATTCCCAGGAAGTAGATCTGGGAAATTAGCGCACAGCATGTCCTCCACGTTCTCTGACATTTACTGAAATTGTGGAGTAAGCCCAGGTTACAAGCCTGTTTTCTCTGAACAAATGTTGCCTGGAGAATTAGCTCAAAGCACCAGCATTCTTTGTAGAAGAAAATATAAATGGAGATGGTGGAAATCTAAACTAAGCCTGGACCACAAAAGTAAGCAGTTAAACTCAGGGCCACAACGTCAAGATCATCCAATTGGTAACAGTATCCAGTCTGAAAGCATAGGCCCACAAACATCCAGCCTGGACCCAGGTACCTGAAGCTATTGTGGACACCTTGGCCTACAGAATCAAGCTGTCATTTCCTAGAAGGAGGAAGAATGGAGGACTTGGTGCATGGTTCTAAGAAAGTCTTCCCTTTAAAGTATTTAAGATAGAAATTGGGCTGAAGACACCAACTTGTGCCCTCATCTCAGTACCTTCAGCACAAACTGGCTCCACATCACCAATTTTTCTTGTACACAATTATTGAGATGTATCCATATCTTACAGCACCAAGCCTTTCCCCTGATAATAAAACATAGTTAGGGCATTAAGTAACCTGGATCAAAGCTGAACGTTTTTGTAAGTTACTCGATTGGAGAGCCTGGAAGCACGGTCAAGCACTGCTTTTATTTCCAGGAAGTAGTGTGGAGATCTTGGCACACATAATCTAGCCTCAATGTCCCTAACGTATCTTTATATAGAGGATGTGGCACATGGTCATAAGACCTTCTTTGTAGGACAAAATGTCAATGAAAGTTTATGGCACAGGACCCAGTTTTCTGTTGCAACTAGGATAAGTTGTGTGGAGGTTTGAATACGCAACACTGTGCTAGTCCCATTTGCAGGGTACACTCGAGTGCAATACATTTCACATACTGAAGCATGATTCATTGTAAGAGGTAAGGTGAAAACTTATAGCCATAGAAACAACACCAGTCACTTGGTAGACACCAGATTCCTGCAAGGTCTTCCTTGATCCCCACGTGCATCATTCCTGGGATTCACTTGATCCATGTAATTCTCTGTTGATTACTATGTGATTTTCAGGTGACTTCCACTTTATTACTCTTCCCCTATCCTCAAACAAGTTTTTTCAAAACATGTCTCATAAATTCTTATTTTCAATATTTCAGCATTGAGTCATTGGCCTTTAAGAAATTTCTTCATGACAGTAGTGTCCTAAGGTTCACCTTTAAGAATAGTGTGGATCTCCCACCAGAATTGTTAAGGGTGTGCTCACAATAACTCAGCATTTCTTTTACAATACAGCATAATGGTGCTTAGAGTTTCCAGGGCCTCTAATTTCAACACCTTTGGTGTGTGACTGTGTCTTCCATTGTATACAAGCATGTTGTGTTAAGGGTGTGGTTCTGGGCAAAGATATGCTAACAGCCAACTTCTGCTTCTGTAATCTGCTTGCTTGTTTTATGTTAAACCAGAGTGTGGTTCTAGGCTTTATGAACTGCCTCTTTTGGGAGCTCAGGGCTGATCTCCTCTAACCCTGCGTGATAGAGAGTCAGTCGCGTACGACTAATAAAGGCTCATAATTCATCTCAATTGACTCCGTGGGTCTTAGAATTGATTGTGCCACAACATTTGGAGGCCCCAGCGAGATCTCTCCAGAGGCGGAGATCTCCTAAGACCCGCGACTCTGGCCACCTTGGGCGAGGACCTGCCCTGCCCAGGGGACGGCCACTGAGAGACGTTCCTCAGCCCCGGACGCCAGGCAGACTCGCCCAGGAGGGCAGGTGGACAAAAAGGTTTAATTCTGTAACAATTGGGCACGAGCCATCTGGAGCAGCTTCACCAGTGAGTAAGACTGCACTTGGATCTGTCTGTCAGTGGCCCCTAAAAGGAACTAGTGGAAGGGTGGATGTAGCAATACTTCCCTAGTTCGGTCAAGGTCTGAGACGTCAGACTTGACTCCAGGTATTCACGTTTCTGGTTCAGGTTTTTGGGTACACTAGCATTTTGTGTTACCTGTAGTTTGTCTTGTCTGTCTGTATAGTGTCTGTCTGTCGTGTCTGTCTGTCTGGATTGACTGAATGTCCCTGACTGGACGTTAGGTCAGAGGCTGATCCTAGCCCTGGCTTATTTGGCTTTTGTGGGGATTTTCTCTTTTCTTGCTTGTCTCTGCTAACATAGGTCAGGCTTCCTCCTCAAATCGTCCTACCCCCCTGCAGTGCCTCCTTAACCAATTTAAGGATTTTAAGAGATGAGCCCAAGCCTATGGAGCTAATGTCACTCCCTTCGACCTCAAAAAGTTCTGCCAGTTAGAGTGGCCCACATTTGGAACAGGGTGGCCATGAGATGGGTCACTCAACATGCAAGCAGCCTTTCAGGTGCGGGATGTCATCTACAGAGATCCTGGCCACTCTGATCAGGCTCCATACATCTATGTGTGGGTCGATACTGTTTCTGATGCCCCCAAGCACTTGAAGGGCTGCCGCTGTGGTCAAGAGTCAAGGGCGATTCCCAAGCCTATCCTACCTCAGAGGAGCAGGAACGAATCATGAGGAAGGCTGCAAGGATGACATTGGAGCCCAACAGGCAGCCTTCCACCGATCCGGCCCACGTCCAGTGTGTTTTCCTGAACACCCGTCCGCCTTGGGACCCCAACACCGACCAAGGTAAGGAGGCTCTCCAACGGTATCGCCAGGTTCTGCTCCAGGGCCTCCGGTCCGGTCTGCTGCCCGATGACCCATTAACTTATCTAAGGTAAGCGAGGTCATCCAAGCTAAGGATGAATCACCGGCGGCGTTCCTGGAACGACTTTTAGAGTCGTACCGGTTATATTTAGCCTTTGTCAGTCAGTCGGCCCCAGATATTAGAAAGCAACTGCAGAGGATGGAAGGGTTTGAGATACAGCACAGACCAAGAAGATGACCAAGGTCCCACTTGCAACCATGCAAGGAGCCAATCCAAAGGGCCATGTCCTCTAGTCAGATCGAGGCTATTCCGAGGATACCTCAGCTGCGCACCAAGCAACAGGTTCGAGAGTTCCTGGGAGCAGTAAGTTACTGTAGGCTTTGGATTCCGGGGTTCGCAGAAATAACTAAGCCCCTGTACACTAGTACTGTAGGAAAGGAGAGGACCTAGTCTGGGGAAAAGAAGAAAGGAAAGCATTTGAAGCCCTGAAGGCAGCCCTAACCACAGCCCCTGCATTAGCCCTGCCCAACCTGGAAAAGCCATTCCAGCTCTTTGTTACCGAGGTGCGGGGAATCGCGAAAGGGGTCTTGACACAGACCCTAGGACCCTGGAAGCGACTAGTTGCATACTTCTCCAAAAGATTGGACTACGTGGCAGGAGGATGGACCAACTGTTTGAGGGCAATCGCTGCCACTGCAATCCTCACCAAAGAAGCCCTAAGACTGACACTAGTGCAGACCCTCCAGATCATCGCCCCACATGCAGTTGAGTCAGTGCTTTGCAGTCCACCGGACCGGTGGATTTCTAAAGGGGCACAAGCCCTAAGCCACGAAACTTCAGCTCAGCGGGCTGAACTAGTAGCAGTGACTCAAGTTCTGTGTTGGGGTAAAAACAAAACTGTTAATATCTATACAGACAGCAGGTATGCCTTTGCCACAGCACACATACATGGGGCGTTATATAAGGAAAGGGGGCTACTGATCTCGAGAGGAAAAGAAATCAAGAATAAGGAAGAAATACTAGCCCTTCTAGAGGCAATTTGGCTGCCAAAGAAAGCGGCAATCATCCATTGCCCAGGGCACCAGAACTCGGGCTCAAAGGTAGCACAAGGCAACTTCTTCACTGATCAAACAGCAAAGGAGGCTGCCCAAAAACCAGTGGGGCCAACTGACATTCTGCCAGCCCTACCACCCAGAGTGCTAACAGACACCCTTACCTACACTCCAGGGGAAGTTGAACTATGCAACAAGTTGGGAGGAAAAGAGGAATCTACTGGGTGGGTTAGGATTCCAGACGGCCGCATTGTAGTACCTGAGGCCTTGGGCTGAGACCTCATAACCCAGGTTCACCAGAGCACTCACTTGGGAGGGACCAAGTTAATTGAACTGATGAAAAGAGACTATTACATCCCGGGGCTGCAACGAATGGCTAAGCAGGTATCAGCCCGGTGCCATATCTGCGCACAAGTGAATCCAGGGCCCTCCAAGGAAGTATAACAGGGGACAACGCTTCATGGACAGGCACCAGCAGAACACTGGAAGTTGGATTTCACTGAGGTCATCCCGGAAACCTTCAGATTCAAGTCAGGATGAACTGAAGCCTTCCCCACCAAGCAAGAGACAGCTCAGGTAGTAGCAAAGAAATTAGTCTCAGATATAGTGCCTTGATTTGGCCTGCCCATAACCCTGGGGTCCGACAACAGCCCGGCGTTCATTGCCCAGACTAGCCAATCTCTAGAAAAGGTGTTAGGGATCAATTGGAAATTGCATTGCATTTATAGGCCTCAGAGTTCAGGGCAAGTAGAAAGAATGAGTAGAACCCTGAAAGAAACCTTAACTAAGTTCGAGCTGGAAACTGGCAAAAACTAGGTGAGTCTCCTCCCCTTCACTCTGTTAAGGGCATGGTGTGCACCCTATTGCAAGGGCATCACGCCTTATGAAATAATGTTTGGAAGACCCCCACCTATCCTCCCCAAGTTAGGGGAAGAAAAGCTAACAGAAGTTCATAATTTTTCACTGCTTAAGTCCTTGCAGGCCCTCTATATCGCATGGCAGGAGACCCACCAACCGGTCTCTGCCACCAGAACAACCGCTCAGCATCCAGTCCAGCCACACAACCACGCTCCAGGCAATTGGATCTGCGTGAAAAAGGTACAGCTTCTCTTGAGCGCCACTGGGATGGACCTTTCATTGTCATCCTCACAACACTCACTGCGGTCAAGGTAGCTGGACGCCATCATTGGATTCACCATACCAGGATCAAGGCTGCGTATCCACCACAGACATCACAACAATGGACCCTGCGTTGGACAGAGGACCCACTAAAGATAAGACTATCAAGGGTCCAGTCTGGACCATCTTAATTCTCTCTGTCCTAAAGTAAGGGGGTCTTTGTATGGCTTTTAGGTTAAATCTGACAGAATAGGAGAGGATTAGACCTACTGTTAACTACGTATGTCAAAAAAGGGTGCAGGCAGTGAAACTCATGGTTCTCAGAACTCACTACCCACTGCTCCAGGTTGATTAATCAATTATTTGAATTCCTCTAAAAAAAAAAAAAACAGTGGGGAATGTTAAGGGTGTGGTTCTGGGCTAAGATATGCTAACAGACAACTTCTGTTTCTGTAATCTGCTTGCTTATTTGATATTAACTAAGGTGTGGTTAATCTGTTTGCTTGTTTGATGTTAAACCAGGGTGTGGTTCTAGGCTTTATGAGCTGCCTCTTTTGGGAGCTCAGGGCTGATCTCCTCTAACCCTGCGTGGTAGAGTCAGTCGCCTGTCAACTTATAAAGGCTCATAATTCATCTCAGTTGGCTCCATGGGTCTTAGAACTGATCACGCCACAACAGTTGCCTCACCAGAGATGAAACCTCAGGGCAATTATTTGACCACAATGTGTGCGTTAGCCTATCTGCCTTCCTCAAGCAAGTGTTCTCATGCAGACATGACCTTTCAATTGAAGGGCTCTTAGGTGGCTATGTTACACAATTAATCTTATTTTCTCAGTGCTTAAGTGTATTTACCAAAGAATGTAGAAGGATTACACAAAAGTGAGTGCGACACCATCACCAAAAATTCACTTGATTTTCATGTGTCGCACTAGGGCAGTCTCTTCAAGGTCATGTGAATCCCATGGAAAAGCATCATGAGTATTGCAAAATTTCCTCTTTCTTGGTATGAGATTTCCAGGTGACTTCCATCTCATTACCTTTACTAGGCTAATATAAACCTTTCAGAACATGTTGAAGAAACTGCCTCAATGTCGGTATCTCAGCATTTTTTCTTTATTGGTTAAGCCACTCTTTCGCAGATTTTTAGTCTATGATTTGATATAGAGAAATAATTAAGCAGCCATTCTTTTTGCAATGAAGAGTTATCCTCACAATGATTAAGTATTTTTCCTACAATAAAGCAATACGGCAGCTATGGTTTAACCGCTATCCATTCGCTTCAACACAACACACTCAGGCTCAATTATGAACGCTGCCTACGGGCAACTTCTGCCTCCACTGGCATAGGAGGTTTTCCTGACAGACAAAATAAGCGGCGAATTAAAGATCATTGACTGCCTGCACATACTGTTGACCTCACATTAGATTTGTAGTGTGGACATGACATTCGATTGGAGGTCAAGACAAAGCCTGTCTCACCACCTTCGGCTCCTCGCATACTAATGATTTCTCAGTGTTGATATGAATTTTCTCAGTGATATGCACTCGTCACTTCAAAGAAAGCACTACATCATCTTTTCTAGTGAGGATGTGGATTGGTGACATGGGTCTATGTTACAAGTCCTGTCTTTTCCTAACAATAAGTAGAAGGGAGACTGGAAACCAAGGCGCTAAGCTTATCCTCTCTGAAAACTAGTAGATAGGATAACAAACCACAGGGCAAGTCTGTCCTCATGTAATTTGAGTCTTATCTCGAAACCTAGGACCTTGTCTCCTGCTTGCATTTCCTATTTGGATCAGTGTGCTGTCCTTGGTTGCAGTTAGAATCCCTACCTCTATTTCCAGAAAGTAGATTTGAGAAATTAGCCCGATAATTTCTTACGAATTTTTCTGACATAGACCGAAAAGGTGGTGTAAGCTGACAGATCCTAGCCTGTTTTCTGTGAATCAATATTGCCTGATGTTCTTTTCTCAAAGCAAAAGCATTTTTAGTGAAGAAAAAATAACACGCAGACTGTGGAAATGTGAACCAAACATGGACTTCCTAAAAGGACATAGTTAAAGCCCAGGCTCACAATGTCAAAATGATCCAATTGGTAACAATAGTCAGTCTCAAGACCTAGGCCCATAAACATCCAGCCTGGCCTTTGTTACCTAAAAGTCTTGTGGACATCTTGGCCTAAAGAACCAAGCTGTGATCTCTTAGGTGGTGGAAGAATGGAGGGCTTGGTGCACACCTTTATGATTGTACTCCCTTGAACGCATTTAAGATAGAAATTTGGCTAATGGAACCAACCCTCTGTTATCATAACACTATATTCAGCACGATGTGGTCCCATGTCACCAATTTTCCATTTAGACAATTATTGAATTGTGACCATAGCTTGCAGCGCCGAGCCTTTTCTGGTAAGATAAGGTAGTGTGGGCACTATGAAATGTGGCCAAAGCCTGCGCTGTTCTTTAAAAAACTCCATAGAGGAGCTTGGAATCACAACCAACTATTCCTCTAATTTCTAGGAGTAGAGTAAATCTTTGCCCACAGAATCTAGCCTAACTTTACATAATGAACCTTTAGGAAGAGGACTTGACAAATGGTCACAAGATATTCTTGGTATCAAATGGAAATTTGTTGGAAGTCCATGGCCTCAGAGGCAGTTCTCTGCTGGAACGAGCGGTAAATTGAGTGGACGGTTGAAAACACATCACCATGCCAATCTCATATATAAGGTAAACTCATTTATAATATAAAGCATGTTATGAAGCATGGTTCATTCAACGAAAAAAAGTGAAAACCTACGGCCACAGCAACAAGACTGGTCACTTGGTAGATACCAGATTTGTGAGGAGTATTTCCTGATTACCATTTGAATTCCACCAGGTATTTACTTGATATCCACGTGATTCCCTAGTGATTTTAAAGTGATTTTCAGGTGATTTTCACCTAATTCCTCTTTCTCCATTTTCAAACAAGTGTTTTCAAACTCGTCTCATAAAGTCTTATTTTCAGTATTTAGCATTGATTTTTTGGCCTTTAAGCAATTTTCAGTCCACAGCTGTGGGCAAAGGTCCACATAAAAGAATAGTGCAGGAGTCCCACATGAAGCGGTTCAGAGTTATATTCACAATGACTCGATATTTTTGCTATAATACAGCAAAATGGCGCTTACACTTTACACCGCTCTAAGGTAGCTTAGACAAGCAGACTCAGCCTCCAAATATCAATGCAGTTAATGTTCAACAGCAGCTTCCATTGCGTTCAAGCAGACTGCCTGACCACAGATGAAACCTAAGCCAGTTATCTAACAACACTTGCCTGTTAAGCTATGCTGCTGTCCTCAAGTGAGCCTTATCCCGCAGACATGACCTTTAGATTGAGGGGCCGTTAGGTGGCTATGTTACACAGACACTATCATTTTCTCAGTGATTATCTAAATTTTATCAAGGAATGGAGAAGGGTAACTCAAAAATGAGTTGCGCACCATCAACCCAATATCACATGACTCCCAGTGATGCCTCAGGCCTGTCCCTTGATGATCATGTGAATCCTGCCAGGAGCCTTGTGTGTATCGCGAGATTCTCTAATTCTTGGCATAAGATTTCCAGGCAACTTCCACCTCACTTGCCTCTGGTAGGCTAAAATAAGACTCTTCAGAATATGCTGATGGAACAGCCTTAATGTCAATATCTCAGTTTTCTTTCCTTTGTGGTTAAGCCAGTCCCTCTAAGAATTTGTAGTCTGAGGTTTGGTATACAGAAATTCTGAGGCAGCTGTTCTTTCCTCCGTCAAGTGGTCTCCTCAAAATGACTCAGCATTTTTCCTACAATACAGAAAATGGAGATTATTTTTCCACAACTATCCAGTCGATGTCTTACAGCACACTCAGGCTCAATTATCAATGCCGCCAAGGTGCAACTGTTGCCTCCACAAACATAATGCATTTTCCCGACAAACAAACAAAACTATAGGTGAATTAAAGATCATTGACTGCCTGCATATACCGTTGACTTCAAATTAGATTAGTAATGTGGACATGATATTCTATTGGAGAAAAGTTAGGAGGCTGTCTCGGCTACCTTCTGCTCCATGTAGACCAATGACTTCACAATGTTGAATGGGAATTTTCTCAGTGATATGCACTTGTCACTACATCATCCACCCTTGAGAGGATATATAATGTTGACACGGGCTCAAGGCATAAGGCCTGTCTTTTCCTAAGAGAAAGTAGAAAAGAACCTGGGACCCAAAGCACTAAGTCTGTCTTCTCTGAAACCTAGTAGATAGGAGAACTTAATGCAAAGGGTAATCCTGTCCTTCTATAATGTGAGTCTATTCTAGAAACCTAGGACCTGTTCTCCTGCTTTTATTTCCTATTTGGAACAGGGTGCTGACCTTGGTTTTGCAATTCTAATGTCTAACCCTTTTTCTAGGAAGTACATTTGAGAAATTAGTCCACAGAATTTCTTCCAACATTTTCTGACATAGACTGAAATGGTGGCATAAACCACAGTTCCAAGCTTGTGTTCTGTGAATAAATGTTGCCGGGATCCCTGGCTCAAAGCAAGAGCCTTCTTTTGGGAAGAAAAATAAAACAGAGGCTGTGAAAATATGAACCAAGCCAGGAGCACCTTAAAGAAAGCAGTTAAACTCAGGGCCACAACGTCAAGATCATCCAATTGGTAACAATATACAGTCAGAAGACCTAGGCCCACAATGATTCCACCTTGGCCTCTGCTACCCGAAACTATTATGGACACCTTGGCCTACAGAATCAAGCTGTCATCCTTGAGAAGGAGGAAGAATGGTTCCAAGACTGTCCTCCCATTACAGTATTTAAGATAGATATTGGGCCGTAAACACCTACCTGTGTCCTCATAACAGTACGTTCAGTATAAACAGGTTTCAAGTCACCAATATCCCTCTTATACAATTATTGAAAGGTGATAATTCCCTACAGCACCAAGCCTTTCCCCTATAATCAAACATAGTTTGGGCACTAAAAAATTCGGATCAAAGCCTGAACTGTTTTACAAGTTACTCTATTGGAGAACCTGGAAGCACAGTCAATCACAGCTTTTATTCCAGGAAGAATAGTGGAGACCTTGGCACACAGAATTTAGCCTAAATTTAATTAATGAATCTTTAGATAGAGGACATGGCACACAGTCACAAGACTTTCTTGGTAGGAAAAAATGTCAATTGAAGTCCATGGCCCAGGACCCAAGCCTCTGCTTGAACTAAGGTAAGATGTGTGGATGTTTCAATATATAACACCACACCGGTCTCATTTACAGGGTATACTCGAGTACAAAACATTTCACAAACAGCAGCCTGAATCATTGTAAGAGTGAAGGTCAAAACCTTCAGCCACAGCAACAAAACTAATCACCTGGTAGACATCGGATTCTTCAGGGTCTTCCTTGATCCCCACATGAATATCTCCAAGTATTCACTTGACCTCCATAAAATTCCCATGTGATTACTACATGATTTTCAGGTGGCTTCCACCTTATTCCTCCTCCCCTATCCTCAATCAAGCGTTTTCAAAACATGTCTCATAAACTTTTATTTTAAATATTTCAGCATTGTCATTGGCCTTTAAACAATTTCTTGTCGACAGGAGTAGCCTAAGTTTCACCTTCAAGAATAGTGCTCATCTCCCACCAAAATTGTTAAGGGCTTTGCTCACATGAATCAGCAATTCTGCTACAGTACAACATAATGGCACTTAGATTTTTTACCATTCTAAAGTAGTTTTGTCATTCGGACTCAGCCACAAAATTTAAAGGCAGTTAATGTGTGACCATCGCTTCCATTGTATACAAGCATGTTGCCTGACCAGTGAAGAAACCTCAGGACAGTTACCTAACGACAAGTGTGTGTTATCTTATGGCACCTTCCTCAAGCAAGTTTTCTCATGCAGACAACACCTTTTGATTAAAGGGCTGGTAGGTGGCTGTGTTACACAGCCAATCTTATTTTCTCAGTGCTTATGCGAATTTGACCAAGGAATGTAGAAGGGTGAAATTAAAGTGAGAGCTACACGATCACCCCAATTTCATGTGAGTTTGATGTGTTGCCCTCAGGACAGTCTTTTCCTATTCAGTGTGTTTCGCAACAAAGCCTCTTGAGTATCATGAGATTCCCTAATTATTGGTATGAGATTTCCAGGCGACTTATACCTCATTACGTTTGCTAAGCTAATGCAAGCCTTTTCAGAAACATGTTGGAGAAATTGTGTCAATGTCAGCATCTCATCTTTTTTTCCATTTTGGTTAAGTCAGTCTCTTGGAGATTTTTAGTCAGTGATTTCATATAGAAAAATTCTTAAGCAGCCATTTTTTTGCAATAAAGAGGTATTCTGACAATGACTCAGCATTTTTCCTGCAATAAGCAATATGGCTGATATGGTTTCAACCGCTATCCATTCGCTGCCTCACAGCACACTCAGGCTCAATTATGAATGCAGCCACTGTGAGACTTCTGCCTGAACTGACATAGGCAGTTTTCTTGACAAACAGATAATGTAGAGGCGAATTAAAAATCATTGACTGCCCGTAGATACCTTTGACCTCATAAAAGATTTGTAATGTGGATATTACATTCGATTGGAGGTCAGTATGAAGTCTGTCTCAGCTACCTTTGGTTCCACGTATACTAATGATTTCTCAGTGTTGATGTGAATTTCCTCAGTGATATGCACTCATCACTTCAAAGAAAGGACTACATCATCTTCTCTTGTAAGGATGTGGATTGGTGACTTGGGCCCAATGCACAAGGTCTGTCTTTTTCTAACAAAAACAAAGAAAGGAGCCTGGGAAACAAGGCATTAAACCTATCCTCTCTTAACACTAGTAGATAGGATAACTTAAACCACTGGACAAATCTGTCCTCATGTAAATTTGAGTCTTATCTCAAGATTAAAACTTATCTCTTTCCTGCATTTCTTATTGGAATCCAGTGTGCTGTCCAAGGGTTGCAGTTACAATCCCTACCTCTACATTCAGAAAGTAGATTTGAGAAATTAGCCCAGACTTTCTTTGAAATAAACTAAAAGGGTGGTGTAAGCCCAAAGTTCGAAGCCTGTTCTCTTGTACAAATGGTGCCTAACATCCTTGTCTCAATTCAAAAGCCTTTTTTAGGGATGAATAAGTAAAATGAATATAGTGGAAATCTGAATTTAGCCTGGACATCCTAAAAGGTCATAATTGAAGCCCACATACAACTCAAGATCATCCAATAAGTAACGATGTCCAATCTTCAGAACTAGGCCAACAAAAATACATCCTGGCTTGTGTTACCTGAAACTCTTATGAACACCTTGGCCTATAGAACCAAGCTATCATCTCCTAGGAGGAGAAAGAATTGCGGACTTGGTGCACGCCTCCAAGACTGTACTACCTAGCAAACATTTATGTAGAATTTGGGCCGATGGCACCAAGCTTGTGTCGTCATAACAGTATATTCAGCACAACCTAGTGTCACGTCACCAATTTTCCTTTTAGATAATTATGGAAAGATGACCATACCTTGCCACACCAAGCCATCCTTCAGATAAGAGAAGGTAGTGTGGGCACTAAGAATCCTGGCCAAATCCTGGACTTTTCTTTAAAAAACTTGATTGGGGAGCTTGGAATCACAACCAAGTGTTGCTCCTATTTCTAGGAAGTAGAGTGGAGATGCTGACCCACAGAATCCAGCCTAACTTTACATAACAAATCTTTGGGTAGGGGACTTGGCAAACGGTCACAAGACATTCTTGGTAAGAAAAGAAAAGTTGTTGGAAGTCCATGGTCTCAGAGGCAGTCCTCTGTTAGAACGGGGGTAAGCTGGGTAGATGTTTGAAAACACAACACCACACCAATCTCATATATAAAGTAATTTCATTTGCGATACGATTCATGGTCTGTAGTCTGGTTCATTCTACGAAGTAAAGTGAAAACCTACAGCCACAGTAACAAGTCTGGTTACTTCATAGATACCAGATTAGTGCGGGGTATTTTATATTCCCCATGAGAATTCCACCAAGTGTTTACTTGATCTCCGCATGATTCCCTAGTGATTTCTAAGTGATTTTCAGGTGATTTCTCTTTTATTCCTTTCCTCCTATTTTCAAACAAGTTTTCAAAACTCATCTCAAACTCTTATTTTAAATATTCAGCATTGAGTCATTGGCCTTTAAGCAATTTCCTGTCGACAGTAGTAGACAAAGGTCCACATAAAAAATAGTGCAAGAGTCCCACATGAAACCATTATGAATTATACTCACAATGAATCAGCATTTTTGCTATAATACCGCAAAATGGCGCTTACAGTTTACACCGTTCTAAAGTAGCTTCATCAAGCAGACTCAGCCTCCAAATATCAACGCAGTTATTTTTCAACAGCAACTTCCATTGCATTCAAGCAGGTTGCCTGACTACAGATGAAATTTAAGGCTATTTATCTAATAACAATTGTCTTTTACTGTATGGGGCTGTCCTCAAGTGAACTGTCTCATGCAGACATGACTTTTCGATTGAAGGGCCGTTAGCTTGCTATGTTACACAGACACTATCATTTTCTAAGTGGTTATCTAAATTTTACCAAGGAATAGTAAAGGGTAACTCTAACGTAAGC
Organism: Pteropus vampyrus; assembly: GCF_000151845.1. NCBI lineage: Eukaryota > Metazoa > Chordata > Mammalia > Chiroptera > Pteropodidae > Pteropus > Pteropus vampyrus. The sequence goes on from NW_011891064.1 coordinate 71,183, forward strand.
CCCACACCATCGACCCTATATCATGTGACTCCCTGTGTATGCCCTCAGGCCTGCCTCTCAACAGTAACATGAAACCCAAGTGAAGCTTATGGAGTATCGTGAGATTTCCTAATTCTTGCTACGAGTTTTCAAGGTATCTTCCATCTCACATTCCTTTGCTAGGCTAACATAAGCCTCTTCAGAACACGTTGATGGAACAGCTTCAATTCCTATCATAAATGCTTTCAAAGGAGGACAGTCTAAAAACTGAGGCAATAGCTCAGTTTTCTTTCTTTTGTGGTTAAGCCAGTCCCTCTTAGAATTTGTAGTCTTAGGTTTGCATTTGAGAAGTTCTGAGGCAGCTGTTCTTTCCACCATCAAGTGGTATCCTCACAATGACTCAACATTTTTTCTACATTACAGAAAAATGGTGGCTATTGTTTCCACCACTATCCAGTCGCTGCCTCACAGCACACTCAGGCTCAATTAACAACACCGCCAACGTGCAACTATTGCCTCCACAAATATAAGGGTTTTCCTGTTCAACAGACCAAACTAGAGGCGAATTAAAGATTATTTACTGCCTGAATATTCAGTTAACCTCACATAAGATTTATAATTTGGACACGACATTTGATTGGAGGTCAGTACGAAGTCTGTCTCGGCCACCTGCTGTCCCACGCATACTAATGATTTCTCTATGTTGATGTGAATTTTCTCATTGATATGCACTCGTCACTTCAAAGACAGCACTATATCATCTTCTTTTGTGAGAATGTCTATTGGTGACATGAGCCCAAGGCACAAGGCCTGTCTTTTCCTAACAAAAAGTAGAAGGGAGACTGAGAACCAAGGCACTAAGCCTATCCTCTCTGAAAACTAGTTTATAGGATAACTGAAACCATGGGGCAAGTCTGTCTTCATGAAATTCGAATCTTGTCTTGAAACATAAGAACTTCTCTCTTGCCTGCATTTCCTATTGGGATCCAGTGTTCTGTCCTTGGTTGTAGTTATAACCCCTAACCCTATTTCCAGAAAGTAGATTTGACAAATTAGTCCAGAACATTTCTTATGACTTTCTCTGACATTGACAAAAATGGTGGCAAAACGCCGAAATTTCAAGCCTGTTGTCTGTGAACAAATGTTGCCTGAAGTCCTTGTCTAAAGAAAGAGGCTTCTTTAGGGAAGAAAAACTAAAACAGACACTGTGGAAATCTGAACAAAGTGTGGACCTCCGAAAAGAATAAAGTCCAGGCTCACAATGTGAAGACCATGCAATTAGTAACAATGTCCAGTCTCAAGACCTAGCCCCACAAACATCCAGCCTGGCCCTTGTTACCTGAAACTTTGTGGACACCTGGTCCTATAAAATCAACCCGTCATCTACTGGGAGGAGGAAGAATGGGGGACTCAGTGCACGCCTCCAAGACTGTCCTCCTTTGAAAGCATTTATGATAGGAATTGAGCCAATCAAATCAACCCTGTGGCATCATAAGAGCACATTCAGCACAACCAGGTCCCACGTCTCCAATTTACTTTTAGACAAGTATTGAATGGAGACCATAGCTTTCAGTATCAAGCCTTTCTTCTGACAAGAGAACAAAGTGTGGGACTAAGAAACGTGACCAAAGCCTAAACTGTTCTTCCAAAAACTTGATTGGGGAACTTCAAATTACAACCAAGTATTGCTCCTATTTTCTAGGAAGTAGAGTGGTAACCTTGGCCCACGGAATCGGCCTAACTTTACATAACGAATCTTTAGGTTGCAAACCGAAAAAAGGTCCCAAGACATTCTTGGTAGGAAAAGAAAATCATTAAATGTCCATGGCCTAGGGGGCAGTCTTCTGATGGAACTGGGCTCAGTTGGGTGGACATTTGAAAACACAACAGCACACCAATCTCATATATAAGTTAAACTCATTTGCAATATTATTCATGCTCTGAAGCCTAGTTCATTCTACAAAGTAAAGTGAAAACCGATGGCCACAGAAAAAAGTCTAGTCACTTGGTACATACCAGATTTGTGAGCGGTATTCCTTGATCTCAATGTGAATTACTCAGTTGTTTACTTGATCTCTTGGTGATTCTCTAATGATTTTTCAGTGATTTTCATGAGATTTCCACCTTATTCCTCTTCTCCTATTTTTCAAACAAGTGTTTTCAAAACTTGTCTCATACACTCTTATTTTCAATATTTGGCATTGAGTTATTGCCCTTTCTTCAATTCCCTGTAGACAGTAGTGGCCAAAGTTCCCAATAAAAAATAGTGCGGAGGTCCCACATGAAGTCTTTCAGAGTTAAACTCACAATGACTCAGCATTTTTCTTATGATATAGCCAAATGGCTCTTACAGTTTACAGTGCTCCAAAGTAGCATGGAAAAGCAGACTCAGCCTCCTAATATCAACATAGTTAATGTTCGACAGCAGCTTCCATTGTGTACAAACAGATTGCCTGACCACAGATGAAACCTAAGGCCAGTTAACTAACAACAATGGTCTGTTAACCAATGCCACCGTCCTCGAGAGAACCTTTCCACGCAGACATGACCTTTCTATTGAGGAGCCGTTAGGTGGCTATGTTACACAGACATGATTATGTTCTCAGTAGTTATCTAAAGTTTCCCAAGGAATGAAGAATGATAACTGAAAAATGAGCACCACATCATCAACTCAATTTCACTTGATTCCTTGTGATGACCTCAGGCCTGTGTCTTGACAGTCACGTCAAACCTGCAGGCAAGCCTTGAGAACATCATGGGATTCCCTACCTGTTATCAAATTTCCAGGCAATTTCCATCTCAGTTTCCTCAGCTAGGCTAAAATAAACTTCTTTAGAACACGTTGATAGAACAGCCTCAATGTCAATATTTCAGTTTCCTTTTCTTAGTGGTTAAGCCAGTCCCTTGCAGAATATGTAGTCTGAGGTTTGCTATCAAGAAATTCTAAGGCAGCCGTTCTTTCTGCCATCAAGTGATATCCTCACAATGACTCAGCATTTTTCCTACAATAAAGAACAATGGCGGCTAATGTTTCCACCACTATCCAGTCACTGTCTCACAGCACACTTAGGCTCAATTATCAACACTGCAAATGTGCAACTGTTGCCTCCACAAATATAATACTTTTTCCTAAAAAAAAAAAAAACAGACAAAACTAGAGGCGAATTAAAGACAATTGCCTTCCCGCCTGTACTGTTGACTTCAAATAAGATTAGTAATGTGGACATGATATTCGATTGGAGAAAAGTTAGGAGGCTGTCTCAGCCACCTTCTGCTCCAAGTAGACTAATGACTGCTCAGTGTTGATGGGAATTTTCTCAGTGATGTGCACTTGTCACTACAAAGAGAACACTACATTATTCTCACTTGTGAGGATAAGGATTGGTGACACGGACCCAAGGCACATTGCCTGTCTTTTCCTAAGAAAAAGTAGAAGGGATACTGGGACCCAAAGCACTAAGTCTGTCCTCTCTGAAAACTAGTAGATAGGAAAACTTGATCCAAGGGCAAGCCTGTCCTCACGTAATTTGACTCTTATCTAGAAACCTAGGACCTTGTCTCCTGCCTCTATTTCCTATTGGGAACCAGGATACTGACCTTTGTTGTGCAGTTTCAATCCCTATCTCAATTTGTGGCAGGTAGAACTGAGAAATTAGCCAAGACTATTTCTTTCGATTTTTTTTTGACATAGAATGAAATGGTAGCATAAGCCCAAGTTCCATGCCCATTTTCTGTGAACAAATGGTGCCTGTAGCCCTGGCTCAAACCAAAGCCTTCTTTAGGGAAGAAAAAATAAAATGGAGACTGTGGAATTCTGAACCAAGCTGAGACCACCTTAAAAAAAAGCAGTTAAACTCAGGGCTACTACAGCAAGGTCATCTAATCGTTAACAATATCCAGTAAATATCCCATAAATATCCAGCCTGGCCCCAGCTACCTGAAACTATTGTGGACACCTTGGCCTACAGAATGAAGCTGTTGTCTCTAGAAGGAAAAAGAATAGAGGACTGGGTGTACAGTTCAAAGACTGTCCTCTTTTAAAAGTATTTATGATGGAAATTAGGCCAAAGACACCAACTTGTTACAACAAAACAGTACATCCAGCACAAACTGGTTCCACATCACCCATTTTCCTTTTATACAATTATTGAAAGGTGATCATGCCTTATAGACTCAAGATTTTCCTTTGGTATAGAACGTAATTTGGGCACTCAGAAACCTAGATCAAAGCCTGAACGGTTTTGTTAGTTACTCGATTGGAGAACCTGGAATTATGGACTACTAGTTCTTTTATTTCCAGGAAGTAGAGTGTATACCTTGGCACACAGAATTTTGCCTAACTTTACTTAATAGATCTTTAGTTAGTGGATGTGGCACATGGTCACAGGACCTTCTTGGTAGGAAAAAATGTCAATGGAAATCCATGGCCTAGGACCCAGGCCTCTGCTTGAACTAGGGTAAGATGTGTGGATGTTTGAATACATAACACCACGCTGGTCTCATTTACAGGGTACACTTGACTGCAAAACTTTTCACAAACTGAAGCCACAGCAATGAGACTAGTCAGCTGGAAGACACCAGATTCCTGCAGGTTCTTCCTTGATTCCCATGTGAATTCCTCCAGGTATTTATTTGACCTGTATGTAATTCCCTGGTAATTACTTCATGATTTTCAGATGACTTCCATTTTATTCCTCTTCCCCTAACCTCAAACAAGTGTTTTCAAAACAGGTCTTATAAACTCTTAATTTCAATATTTCAGCATTGAGTCCTTGGCCTAAAGCCATTTTTTTCTCGACAGTAGTAGCCTAAGGTTCACCTTCAAGAATAACTTGGATCTCCCACCAGAACAGTTAAGGATTCTGCTCACAATGACTCAGTATTTCTGTTACCATACAGAATAATGGCCCTGAGAGTTTCCACCACTCTTAGGTAGCTTTGGCTCTCCAAATCAGACTATAAATTTCAATGCAGTTGATGTGTGATCGCTGCTGCAATGTATATAAGCAGGTGCTTGATCAGAGACAAAACCTCAGGGCAGTTACCTAACGAAAAGTGTGTGTAAGCCTATGTTTCCATCCTCAAGCAAGTCTTCTCATGCAGACATGACCTTTCATTGAAAGGCTGTTAGGTGGCTATGTTAAACAGGTCATCTTATTTTCTCAGTGCTATGTGAATTTTATCAAGAAATAAAGAAGAGTGACATTAAAATGAGGGTCACACCATCAACCCAATATCACGTTGCTCCTTGTTATGCCCTCAGGCCTGTCTGTTGATAGAGACATGAAATCTGCAGTGAAGCATGGTGAGTATCGCGAGTTTCCCTGATTCTTGTTACGAGATTTTCAGGCAACTTCCATCTCATTACCTCACTTAGAGTAATGCAAGCCTTTCTAGAACATGTTGAAAAAACTGTCTCAATGTCAGTATATCATCTTTTTTTCCATATTAGTTAAGCCAGTCTCTCACAGATTTTTAGTCTATGGTTTGATACAGAGAAATTCTTCAGCAGCCATTCATTTCGTAATGAAGAGGTATCCTCACAATGACTCAGCATTTTTCCTACAATAAAGCAATATGGCAGTTATGGTTTCAACCGCTATCCATTCTCTGCCTCACAGCACACTCAGGCTCAATTATAAATGCAGACAATGTGCGACTTCTGCCTCCACTGACATAGGCAGTTTTCCTGACCGACTGACAAAAGTAGAGGCAAATTCAAGATTACTGACGGCCCGCATATACCATTCACCTCACATAAGATTTGTAATGTAGGCAACACATTTTATTGGCGGTCTCTATGAAGTCTTTCTCGACCACCCTCTGTTTCATGCATACTAATGATTTTTCTGTGTTGATATGAATTTTCTCAGTGATATGCACTCATCATTTCAAAGAAAGCACTACATTATCTTCCTTTGTGAGAATGTGGATTGGTGACATGAGTCCAAGGCACGAGGCCTGTCTTCTCCAAACAAAATGTAGAAGGGAGACTGAGAACCAAGGAATAAATCCTATCCTCTCTGAAAACTAGTAGATAGGATACTTGAAACCATGAGACAAGTCTGTCCTCATGTCATTTGAGTCTTACCTCGAAACCTAGGACCTTTTATCCTGCCTCCTTTTCCTATTGGGATCCAGTGTGCCGTCCTTAGTTGCAGTTAAAACTTATACTTCTATTTCCAGAAAGTAGATTTGAGAAATTAGCTCAGACTTTCTCCAACTTAAACTGAAAGGGTGGCGTAAGCCCACAATTCCAAGCCTGTTCTCTGTGAACAAATTTTCACTGAAGTCCTTATCTCAAGCAAAATCCTTCCTTTGGGTAGAAAACATAATACAGAGATGTGGAAATCTGAACTAAGCAAGGAACATCTAAAATAACATAGTTAAAGCCAAGGCCCACAACGTCAAGACCATCTATTACTTGAAACACTTGTGAACACCTTGGCCTATAGAACCAAGCTGCTATCTCTTGGGAGAAGGAAGAATGGAAAACTCGGTGCACGCTTCCAAGACTGTACTACCTTCAAAGCATTTACGATAAAAATATGGACAATGGCAATAACCCTGTGTCATCATAACAGTACATTCAGCACAAAGTGGTTACGCATCACCAATTTTTCTTTTATACAATTATTGTAAGATTACCATAACCAACAGCAACAAACCCCTTTTTTTTCTGGAAATGGAACATAGTATGGGCACTAAGAAACCTGGATCAAAACCTGAACTGATTTGTAAGTTATTCGATTGGAGAGCTTTAATTTCCAGAAAGTAGTATGGAGACCTTGGCACACAGAATTTAGCTAAACGTTACTTAACAGATCTTTAGATAGAGGACGTGGCACGTGGTCACAAGACTTTCTTGGTAACAAAAAATGTCGATGGAAGTCCATGTCCAAAGACCCAGTACTCTGCTGGAACAAGGGTTAGTTGTGTGGACGTTTGAATACACAACACCATGTCAGCCTCATTTACAGAATACACTCGAGTGCAACATTTCAAACTGAAGCTTGATTCATTGTAAGAGGGAAGGTGAAAAACTACTGCAACAACAAGACTAATCACCTGGTAGACACCAGATTCCTGCACGGTCTTCCTTGATCTCCATGTGAATTCAGTTGATCTCCATGTGAATTCACTGATGATTACTATGTGATTTTCAGGTGACTTCACCTTATTCCTCTTCCTCTATTTTTAAACAAGTGTTCTCTAAACATGTCTCATATACTCTTATTTTCAATATTTCATCATTGAGTCATTGGCCTTTAAGCAAATTCTCCTCGACAATAGTAGCCTAAGGTTCACTTTCAAGAATAGAGTGGATCTCTCACCAGAACCGTTAAGCGTTATGCTCACAATTTCTCAGCATTTTTGCTACAATACAGCAGAATGGAGCTTAGAGTTTCCATCGCTCTAAGGTAGCTTCGTCAATCAGAATTAGCCTCTAAATTTTGAGGTGGTTGCTCTGGGACCACTGTTCCCATTGTGTACAAGCAGGTTGCCTGACCAGAGACAAAACCTCAGAGCAGTTACCTAACGACAACTGTATGTTAGCCTATGCTGCCTTCCTCAAGAAAGTTTTCTCATGCAGACATGACCTTTCGATTGAAGGGCTCTTAAGTGGCTATGTTACACAGGTAATCTTATTTTCTCAGTGCTTATGTGAATTTAACCAAAGAATGTAGAAGAGTGACATAAAAGTGAATGCCACACCATTACTCCAATTTCTCGTGATTTTCCTGTGTTGCCCTCAGGCCAGTCTCTTCCTGGTCACATGAAACCTGTTGCAAAGCCTTGTTAGTATCACAAGTTTTCTTAATTCTTGGTATGAGATTTCCAGTGAACTTCCACCTCACTTGACTCCGCTAGGCTGAAATAAGCCTCTTCAGAACACATTGATGGAATAGCCCCAATGTCAATATCTCAGATTTTTTTCCTTGGTGGTTAAGCTAGTCTCTCATGGTTTTTTAGTCTGTGGTTTAGTATAGAGAAATTCTTAAGCAATTAAGAGGTATCCTTAACATGACTCAGCATTTTCCCGAAAGTAAAGCAGTATGGCAGCTATGGTTTCAACAGCTATCTATTCACTTCTTAGCACATTCAGGCTACAATTTGAATGCCGCCAATTTGTGACTTCTGCCTCCACTGACATTGGCAGTTTTCCTGACAGACAAAAATAGAGCCGAATTCACCATCATTAACACTGGGATATACCGTTGACCTCACATAAGATTTGTAATGTGGGCATGACATTCAATTGAAGGTCAGTACGAAGTCTGTCTCGGTCACCTTCATCTCCAAGCATACTAATGATTTCTCTGTGTTGATGTGAATTTTCTCACTTATCTTCCCTTGTGAGAATGTGGATTGGTGACATGGGCCCAAGTCACCAGGCCTGTCTTTTCGTAACAATAAGTAGAAGGTAGCCTGGGAACCAAGGCATTAAGCCTATCCTCTCTGAAAACTAGTAGAAAGGATAACTTCAACCACAGGGCAAGTCTGTCCTCATGTAATTTGAATCTTATCTCGAAACCTAGAAACTTTTCTCCTACCTGCATTTCCTATTGAGAGCTAGTGTGCTGTCCTTAGTTTTTGTTACAATCTCTGCCTCTATTTTCAGAAAGTAGATCGACAAATTAGCCCAGACCATTTCCTATAACTTTCTCTGACATTATTCTGAAAGGGTGGTGTAAACCCACATTTCCAAGCTTGTCCTCTGTGAACAAATGTATCCTGAAGTCCTTGTCTCAAAGCAAAGGCATTCTTTACGAAAGAAAAATAAAATGGACACTGTGGAAATCTGAAGAAACCCTGGACCTCCGAAAAGGACATAGTTAAAGAGCAGGCCCACACATAAAGAACATCCAATTGGTAACAATGTCTAGTCTCAATACCTAGGCCCACATACATCCAGCCTGGCTCTTGTTACCTGAAACTCTTGTAGACACCTTGGCCTATAGAATCAAGCTGTCATTTTCTAGTAGAACAAAGAATGGAGGACTCGGTGCATGCCTCCAAGACTGTACACCCTTGAAAGCATTTACGATAGGAATTGGGCCATTTGCAACAACCCTATATCATCATAACAATGCATTCAGCACAACCTGGTCCCACATCACCGATTTTATTTTTAGGAAATGATTGAAGGGTGACCAAAGTTTGCAGCACGAAGCCTTTCTTCTGATAAGGGAAAGTAGTGTGCACACTCTGAAACCTGGCCAAAGCCTGGATTATTCTCTAAAAAACTCGATTGGGGAGCTTGGAATCACAACCAAGTATTGCTCCTATTTTGAGAAAGTAGACTGCAGACCTTGGCCCACAGATCATAGCCTGACTTTTCATAACGAATCTTTAGGTAGAGGACTTGGCAAACGGTCACAAGACAATCTTGGTAAGAAAAGAAAAGTCATTGGAAGTCCATGGCATTGACAGCAGTCCTCTGCTGGACCTGGGGTAAGTTGGGTGGACATTTGAAAGCACAACACCACGCCAATCTCATATATAAGGTAAATTCGTTGGCAATATGATTCATGCTCTGAAGCCTGGTCTATTCTATGAAGTACGTGAAAATTTATGGCCACAGCAACAAGACCGGTCACTTGGTAGATACCAGATACGTGCAGAGTTTTGCTTGATATCCATGTGAATTCCACCAGGTGTTTACTTGATCTCCCTGTGATTCTTTAGTTACTGCTAAGATATTTTCAGGTGATTTCCACTTTATTCCTCTTCCCCAATTTTCAAATAAGTATTTTCAAACTCATCTCATGAAGTCTTATTTTCAGTATTCAGCATTGAGTCTTTGGCCTTTAAGCAATTTCTTGTCAACAGTAGTGACCAATGCTACACAAAAAAGGAATAATGCTGGAGTCCCACTTGAAGCCATTCAGATTACACTCACAATGACTCAGCATTTTTGCTATAATACAGGAAAATGGCACTTACAGATTATATAGCTCAACGCAATTAATGTCCGACAGCAGCCTCCATTGTCTTCAGGCCGGTTGCCTAAGCACAGGTGAAACCTAAGGCCAGTTCTCAAAACAATTTTCTGTTCAACAATGCCGCCGTCCTCAAACAAACCTTCTCACGCATACATGACTTTTCGATTGAAGGGCCGTTAGGTGACTATGTTACACAATCACTATCATTTTCTCAGTGGTGATCTAAATCTTACCAAGAAATGGAGAAGGGTAACTCAAAAGTGAGCACCATACTATTAACCCTCAGGCCTGTCTCTTGATGGTCACGCAAATCAGGCAGGAAAGTCTTGAGAGTATTGCGAGATTCCCTAATTCTTATGAGATTTCCAGGCGATTTCCACCTCACTTTCCTCTGCTAGGCTAATATGAGCCTCTTCAGAACACGTTAATGGAACAGCCTCAATGGCAATATCTCAGTTTTCTTTCTTTGGTAGTTAAGACAGTTCCTCTCAGAATTTGTAGTCTAAGGTTCAGTATCGAGAAATTCTCAGGCAGCCATTCTTTCTGCCATAAAGTTTTATCCCCCCAAAGACTCAGCGTTTTCCCTACAGTACAGAAAAATGGCACCTATTGTTTCCACTACTTTCGAGTCACTGCCTCATATGAATATAAGGCAGTTTTCCCGACAAACAGATGACACCTGAGGCAAATTAAAGATCATTGACTGCCTGCATATACAGTTGACTTCAAATTAGATTTGTAATGTGGACACGACATGCAATTGGAGGACAGTTAGGAGGCTGTCTTGGCCACCTTTTGCTCCACGTAGACTAATGACTTCTCAGGTATGATGTGAATTTCTCTGTGATATGCACTTGTCACTACGAAGAGATCACTACAAAAAGATTACTACATCATCCACTCATGAAGATATGGATTGGTGACATGAGCCCATGTCACCAGGACTGTATTTTCCTAACAAAAAGTAGAAGGGTGTCTGAGAACCAAAGCACTAAACCTGTCCTCTCTGAAAACTAGTAGATCAGAGAACTTAATCCAAAGGCAAGCTGGTTCTCATTTAATTTGAATATCTAGAAACCTAGAACATTCTCTCCTGCCTCTATTTCCTATATGGAACCAGGGTGCTGACATTGGTTTCTCAGTTCATATCCTTATCTTATTTACAGGAAATAGATCTGAGAAATTAGCCCTCAGCATTTCTTTCGATTTTCTCCAACATTTACTGAAATGTTGATGTAATCCCAAGTTCCAAGCGTGTTTTCTATGAACAAATATTGCCTGGAACTGAAACTCAAAGCAAAAGCCTTCTTTATGGAATACAAAATAAAACGGAGAGTGTGGAAAACTGAACTAAGCCTGGACCTCCTAAAAGGAAGCAGTTAAGCTCAGGATATCAATGTCGAGATCATTCCGCTGGTAACAATTTCCAATCTGAAGACCTATGCCCACAAACATCTTGCCTGCCCCCTGCTACCTGAAACTATTGTGGACACCTTGGCCTACAGAATCAAGCTATCATCTCCTAGAAGGAGGAAGAGTGGAGGGCTCAGTGCAGAGTTCCAAGACCGTCTTTTCTTTAAAATTTTTAGGATAAAAATTGGGCCGAAGACACCAGCCTGTGTCTTCATAACAATACCTTCAGCACAAACTGGTTCCACTCAAATATTTTTTTTAATACAATTATTGAAGGGTTACCATACCATACAGCAAAGCCTTTCTTTTGGTAATAGAATATAGTTTGGGCACTAAGAAACCTGAATCAAAGCTGAACTGTTTTGTAACTTACTCAATTGGAGAGCGTGGAAGCATGGCCAAGTATTGCTTTTATTTCCAGGAAGTAGACTGGAGACCTTGGCACACAGAATCTAGCCTAACTGTACTTAACCGGTCTTTAGATAGAGACATGGCATAACATCACCAGACCTTCTTGGTAGGAAAAAATATTGAATGAATTTTATAGCCCGGGACCCAGTTCTCTGATAGAACTAGGTTAAGTTGTGTGGACATTTGAATACACAACACCAGGCCAGTGTCATTTACAGGGTACACTCGAGTGCAATACATTTCACAAATTAAAGGCTAATTCATTGTAAGAGGTAAAGTGAAAACCAATAGCCAGAGCAACAAAACTAGGGTCTTCCTTGATCCCCACGTGAATTGCTCCAGGAATTCTCTTTACCTCCATGTAATTCACTGGTGATTACTACATGATTTTCAGGTGACTTCCACCTTATTCCTCTTCCACTATCCTCATACAAGTCTTTTCAAAATAAGTCTCATAAACTCTTATTTTCAATATTTCAATATTTCAGCATTGAGTCATTGGATTTTAAGCAAATACTTTTGACAATAGGGGCCTAAGGTACACCTTCAGAATAGTGTGGCTCGCTCACCAGAACCATTAAGGGTTTGCTCGCAATGACTCAGCATTTCTACTACAATACAGCATAATGGTACGTACAGTTTCCACTGCTCTAAAGTAGCTTCGTCATTCAGAAACAGCCTCTAAATTTCAACGTGATTGATGTGTGACCGCTGCTCCCATTGTATATAAGTAGGTTTCCTGACCAGAGACAAAGCCTCAGGGCAGTTACCTAACGACAGGTGTATGTTAGCCTATGCTGCCATCCTCAAGCATATCTCTCATGCAGACATGACCTTTCGATTGAAGGGCTGTTAGGTGGCTATCTTACACAAGTAGGCTTATTTTCTCAGTGCTTATGTGAATTTTACCAAGAAATGTAGACGGGTGACACAAAAGTGAACACCACACCATCACCCCAATTTCACATGAGTTTCGTGTGTTGCCCTCAGGACAGTCTCTTCCTGTCATGTGAATCCCGTGGCCAAGCCTTGTGAGTATCACAAGATTTCCTAATTCTTGGAATGAGATTTCCATGCGACTTCCACCTTATTACCTTTGCTAGGCCTTTCAGAACACGTTTAAGAAACTGCTTCAATGTTAGTATCTCAGCATTTTTTCCATTATGGTTAAGCCAGTGTCCAGCAGTTTTTTAGTCTGTGGTTTGATATAGAGAAATTCTTAAGCAGCTGTTTCTTTGCAATGAAGAAGTAGACTCACAATAACTAAGCACTTTTCCTACAATAAGGCAATATGGCAGCAATGGTTTCAACTGCTATCTATTCATTTTCTCACAGCACACTCAGGCTCAATTTTGAATGCCGTCAATGTGTGACTTCTGCCTCCACTGACATAGGCATTTTTCTTGACAAACAGATAAAAGTAGAGGAGAGATCAAGATCATTGACTACTCGCATATACCCTTGACCACACATTATATTTGTAATGTGGACATGACATTCAATTGGAGGTCAGTATGAAGTCTGTCTCAGCCACCTTCTCTTTGATGCATACTAACGATTTCTCTGTGTTGATGTGAATTTTCTTAGTGATATGCACTCGTCAATTTAAAGAAAGCACTACGTCATATTCCCTTTTGAGGATGTGGATTGGTGACATGGCTCAAGACACAAGGCCTGTCTTTTCCTAACAAAAAGGTCTATCCTCTCTGAAAACTAGTAGAAAAGATAACTTAAACCAAAGGGAAAGTCTATCATTACATAGTTTGAGTCTTATCTCGAAACCTAGGACCTTGTCTCTTGCCTGCATTTCCTATTGGGATGCAGTGTTCTGTCCTTGTTGCTGTTACAATCCCTACTTCAATTTCCAGAGAGTAGATTTAGGAAATTTTCCTGGAGCATTTCTTATGACATTCTCCGACGTAGACTGAAAGGGTGGTGTAAGCCCACAGTTCCAAGCCTGTTCTCTGTGAACAAATGTTGCCTGAAGTACTTTTCTTAAAACAAAAGCCTTCTTTAGGGAAGAAAAATAAAACAGACACTGTGGAAATCTGAACAAAGCGTGGACCACCAAAAAGGATATAGTTAAAACCCAGGCTCACAATGTCAAGACCATGCAATTAGTAACAATGTCTAGTCTCTAGACCTCTAGACCTAGGCCCACAAACATCCAACCTGGCCCTTGTTACCTAAAACTCTTGCGGACACCTTGGCCTATAGAACCTTGCTGTCATCTCCTAGGAGGAGAAAGAATGGAGCACTCGGTGCATGCCTCCAAGACTGTACTACCTTGATAGCATTTACGATAAAAATATGGCCGATGGCAACAACCCTATGTCATCATAACAGTACATTCAGCACAACCTGGTCCCATATCACCAATTTTCCTTTTAGACAATTCTTAAAAGGTGATCATAGCTAGCAGCAACAAGCCTTTCTTCTGGTAAGGGAAGGTAGTGTAGGCCCTAAGAAACCTGGCCAAATCTGGACTGTTCTTTAAAAAACTCGATTGGAGAGCTTCAGATCACAACCAAGTATCCTTTCTATTTCTAGGAAGTAGAGTGGAGACCTTGGTACACAGAATCTAGCCTAACTTTACTTAATGAATCTTTAGGTAGAGGACTTGGCAAATGATCACAAGACATTCTTGGTAGGAAAAGAAAAGTTGTTGGAAGTCCATGGCCTAGGAAGCAGTCCTCTGCTGGAATTGGGCTCAGTTGGGTGGACATTTGAAAACACAATACCATGCCAATCTGATACATAAGATAAACTCGTTTGCAATATGATTTATGCTCTGAAGCCTGGTTCTTTCTACAAAGTTAAATGAAAACCTACGGCCAAGCAAGAAGACTGGTCACTTGGTAAATACCAGATTAGTGAGGGATATCACTTGATCCCCATGTGAATTCCACCAGGTTTTTACTTGATCTTTGCGCGATTCCCTAGTAATTCCTAAGTGATTTACAGGTGACTTCCATATATTCCTCTTCCCCTATTTTCAAACAAGTGTTTTCAAAACTCTTCTCATAAACTCTTATGTTCAATATTCAGCATGGAGTCATTGGCCTTTAAGCAATTCCCTGTAGACACTAGTGTCCAAAATTCTGCATAAACAATAGTGTGGGAGTCGCACATGTAGCCGTTCAGAGTTATACTCACAATGACTCAGCATTTTTGCTATAATACAGCAAAATGGTGCATAAAGTTTATAGCACTCTAAAGTAGCTTTGTCAAGCACAGTCAGCCTACAAGTATCAACACAGTTAATGTTCGAAGCAGCTTCCATTGCATTCAAGCATGTTGCTTGACCACAGATGAAACCTTAGGCCAGTCATCTGAATATAATTTTCTATTAACTTATGCTGTTGTCCTCAAGCAAATCTTCTCACACAAACATGACCTTTCAATTGAAGGTGGCTATGTTACACAGACAATTACATTTTCTCAGCAGTTATGTAAATTTTACCAAAAAATTGAGAAGGATAACTCAAAAGTGAGTGCCACATCATCAGTCCAATATCACGTGACTCTCTGTGATGCCTTCTGGCCCTCTCTTGACAGTCAGCTGAATCCCACAGAGAATCCTCACCAGTATCGTGAGATTCCCTAATTCTTCTTAAGAGATTTCCAGGCGACTTCACCTCACTTTTCTCTGCTACACTAAAATAAGCCTCTCCAGAATACATTGATGGAACAGCCTCAATGTCAATATCTCGGTTTTCTTTTTTTGGTGCTTAACTCAGTCCTTCTCTGAATTTGTAATCTGAGGTTTGGTATAGAGAAATTCAGTGGCAGCCATCCTTTCCGCCATCAAGTGGTGTCCTCACAATGCCTCTGTATTGTACCTACAGTACAGAAAAATAGCGGCTATTGTTTCCACCACTATCCAGTCGATGCCTCACCTCACAGCACACGCAGGCTCAATTATCAACACCAGCAATGTGCGACTGTTGTCTCCATGAACATAAGGCAGTTTTCCTGTCAAACAGAACAACCAGAGATGAATTAAGGACCATCGACAGCCCGCATATACCGATGACTTCAAATTAGACTTATAATGTGGACACCACATTCGCTTGGAGGACAGTTAGGAGGCTGTCTTGGCCATATTCTGCTCAATGTAGACTAATGACTTCTCAATGTTGATGTGAATATTCTCAGTGATATGCACTTGTACATATAAAGGGAGCACTATATCATCTTTCTTGTGAGGATATGGATTCATGACATGGGCCCAAGGCACAAGGTCTGTCTTTTCCAAAAACAAAGTGGAAGGGAGACTAAGATCCAAAGCACTAAGCCTGTCCTCTCTGAAATCTAGTCGACAGGAGAACTTTATCCAAGGGGCAAGCCTGTTCTCATGTTATTTGAGTCTTATCTAGAAACCGAGGACCTTGTCTTCTGCTTCTATTTCCAATAGAAACCATGGTGCAGTGCCAATCACTATTCCTATTTTCAGGAAGTAAATCTGGGAAATTAGCCCACAGCTTTTTTCTCCTACTTTCTCAGACATAGACAGAAATGGTGGCATAAGCCCAAGTTCCAAGCCTATTTTTGGGGAACAAATGTTTCCTGGATTCTTAGCTCAAAGCAAAAGACTTCTTTAGGGATGGAAAAATAAAACAGAGGTGTGGAAATCTGATCCAAGGCTGGACCTCCTAAAAGGAAGCAGATAAACTCAGGGCCACAATGTCAAGATCATCTAATTGGTAACAATATGCAGTCTGAAGACCTAGGCCCTCAAACATCCAGCCTGGATCCTGCTACCTGAAACTGTTGTGGACTCCTTGCCTAAAAAATCAAGCCGTAAACTCCTAGAAGGAGGAAAAATGGAGGACTTTGTGCATGGTTCCAAGACTGTCCTCGTTTAAAGTATTTACGAAAGAAATTATGACCAAGTCACCAATCTGTGTCATCGTAACAGTACAGTCAGCACAAACTGGTTCTACGTCACTAATTTTTATTTTTTTCAATTATTGAAAGGTGAACATACCTTACAGCACCAAGACTTTCCCCTGGTAAGAGAACATAGTTTGGGCACTAAGAAACCTGGATCAAAGCTTGAACTGTTTTGTGAGTTACTCAATTGGAGAGCCTAAAATCGCGGCTAAAAATTGCTATTCCTTTCAGAAGGTAGAGTGGAGAACTTGCACACAGAATCTAGCCTAACTTTACTTAACAGTTCTTTAGATAGAGGACATTGCACATGGTTCAAAGACATTCTTGGTAGAAAAACAAATGTTGATGGAAGGCTTTGGCCCAGAACCCAGTCCTCTCCTGGAACTAGAGTAAGTTGTGTGGACGTTTGAATACACAACATCACGCCAGTCTCATTTACAAGGTACACTCATCTGCAAAACATTTCACAAACTGAAGCCTAATTCCTTGTAAGAGGGAAGGTGAAAACCTTCAACAACAGCAACAAGAAGAGTCATCTGGTAGACACCAGATTCCTGCAAGGTTTTCCTTGATCCTCACGTGAATTCTCCAGGTATTCACTTGAACTCCATGTAATTCACTGATGATTACTATGTGATTTTCAGATGACTTACACCTTATTCCACTTCCCCTATCTTCAAACAAGTGTTTTCAAAACACGTCTCATGAACTCTTATTTTCAATATTTCAGCATTGAGTCATGGGCCTTTAAGCAATTTCTTCTCGACAGTAGTAGACTACGGTTCACTTTCAAGAGTAGCAAGGATCTCTCACTATAATCCTTAAGGCTTATGCTCACAGTGACTCAGCATTTCTGCTACAATACAGCATAATGGTGCTTAGAGTTTCCACCACTCTAAGGTAATTTCGTCATTCAAACTCAGCCTCTAAATTTCAATGCGGTTGATGTGTGACAGCTGCTCTCGTTGTATATCAGCAGGTGGCATGGCCAGAGAGAAACGTCAGAGAACTTACCTAAAGACAAGCGTGTGTTAGCCAATGTCATCGTACTCAAGCAAGTCTTCTCATCAAGACATGACTTTTCAATTGAAGAGCTGTTAGATGGCTATGTTACACAGGTAATCTTATTTTCTCAGTGCTTATGTAAATTTTAGCAAAAAATGTAGAAGGGTGACACAAAAGTGAGCGCTGTACCATCAACCCAATTTCAAATGATTTTTGTGTGTTGCCCTCAGGCCAGTCTTTTCCTGGTCACATGAAGCCCATGGGAAAGCCTTGTGAGGATTGAGAAATTTCCTAATTATTGGAACAAGATTTCCAAGCGACTTCTGCCTTATTACCTCTCCTAGGCTAATACAAACCTTTTTAGAACACATTGAAGAAACTGCCTCAATGTTAGTATCTCAGCTTTTTTTCCATATTGGTTAATTTAGTCTCTCGCAGATTTTTTTGTCTGTGGTTTGATGTAGAGAAATTCTTAAGCAGCTGTTTTCTTTTGCAGTGAAGAGGTATCCTCACAATGACTCAGCATTTTTCCTACAATAAAGTAAAATGGCAGCTATTGTTTCAATCGCTACCGATTTGTTGTCTCAGAGAATACTCAGGTTCAATTATGAACGCAGGCAATGTGTGTCTTCTGCCTCCACTGATATAGGCAGTTTTCCTGACAAAGAGACAAAAGTGAGGCGAATTGAAGATCTTTGATTGCCTGCATATACCATTGATCTCACATAAGATTTGTAATATGGACTTGACATTCGATTAGAGGTCAGTATGAAGTCTGTCTCGGTCACCTTCTCTTCCACACATACTAATGATTTTTCAGTGTCGATGGAAATTTTCTTAGTTATATTCACTTGTCACATCAAGGAAAGCACTGCATCATCTTCCCTTTGAGGATGTGGATTTGTGACATGGGCCAAAGGCACCAGGCTTGTCTTTTCGTAACAAAAATAGAAGGAGGACTGGGAACCAAGGCACTAAGCCTATTCTCTCTGAAAACTAGTAGATAGGATAACTTAAACCACAAGGTAAGTCTGTCCTCATGTAATTTGGTTCTTATCTCGAAAACTAGGACCTTGTCTCTTGTCTGCATTTCGTATTGGGATCCAGTGTTGTACTATGGTGCAGTTAAAACCCTACCACTATTTCCAGAACATAGATTTGAGAAATTATTTCAGAGCATTTCTTTGTACTTCTCTGACATAGACTGAAAGGGTGGTGTCAGACCATAGTTCCAAACCTCTTCTCTGTGAACAAATGTTGCCTGTAGTCCTTTTCTTAAAGCAAAAGGCTTCTTTATGGAAAAAAATATATATATATAAAACAAAAACTGTGGAAATCAGATCCAAGCATGGACCTTCGAAAAAGACATAGTTAAAGCCCAGGACCACAATGTTAAGACCATCCAATATGTAACAATATCCGTTCTCAAAACCTAGGCCCACAAACATCCGGCCTGGCCTTTGTTTCCTGAAACTCTTGGGGACACTTAGGCCTATAGAAACAAGATGTCATCTCCTATGAGGAGGAAGAATGGAGGGCTCAGTGAAAGCTTCCAAGACGGTACTCTACTCAAAGCATTTATGATAGAAATTGGGCCGATAGCACCAATCTTGTTTCATCTTAACAGTACTTTCAGTACAACCTGGTTTCACGTCACCAATTTTGAATTTAGAGAATTATTATAAGGTGACTGTACCTTGCAGCACAAAGCCTTTCTTCTGGTAATAGAAAGTAGTGTGGGCACTAAAAAACCTGGCCAAAAACTGATCTTCTCATCTAGACCTGACCTTTCGATTAAATGGTAGTAGGTGGTGGTTCGGCTATGCTCTGGTACACAAAAACTCTCTTTTTCTCCATATTATCTAATTTTACAAAGGAATGTAGAAAGGTAACTCAAAAGTGAGCGCCATACCATCACTCAATGTGACTTGATCAACCTATTATGCCATCAGGCCAGTCACTTGATGGTCATGTGATTCCTGTGGGTCTGGACATGAATATTGAGAGATCTCACATTCTTGCTATGAGATTCTTAAGTGACATCCACCTAATTTTCCAATGCTGGCTATAACAAAAAATTCCAAAACACTTGGAAGGAACTGCCTCAATATCTATATCTCAGCTTTCTTTCCATGGTCATTAAACCAATCCCTCTCATTATTTGTATTCTAAGATTTGCTAGCCAGGAATTCTGAGGCTACTGTTCTTACCATCATGAAGTGGTATGTTCACAATGACTCAGAATTTTAACTACAATACATCAGAGTGGCAACTGTTGTTTCCACCACTCTAAAGAACCTTTCTCATGTAAACTCAGCCTCCATATTTATACATGGTTAATGAGTTGAGCAGTTCCAATTGCCTACAAGCAGTTTGCCTGACTACAGCTGAAAACCTTGGGCCAGTTATCTAAGGATTGTTTTCTGGTAGCCTACATCACTGTCGTCAGGTAGTCTTTTCATGCAGATTTGACTCTTCCATTGAAGGACAGTGAGGTGGCTGTCTCAGCATCCATCTGGTACAAAGGGATTCTCCTTTTATCTGTGTTTATGTGAATTTTACTAAGAAATGATGAAGGGTAACACAAAAATGAGGGACACACCATCACCCAATATCACGTGATCTCCCTGTTATGCCCTCAGTCCAGTCTCTTGATGGTCACGTGATTCTCATAGGACAGCCATGTGAATATCAAGAGATTCTTGAATACTTGCTGCAAAGTATTCAGGTGACTTCTACTTCATTTTCCTCAGCTGGCCAAAACCAAAAGTTTTCATAACACATTGAAGAAATTGGCTCAATGTCAAATTCTCAGCTATCATTTCATGGTCGTTTAGCCAGTCCCTCACAGATGTGTAGTCTGAGGTTTGCTAGAGAGGTATTCTGAGGCAGTTGTTCTTTGCACCACGAAAAGATTTCACACAAAGACTCAGCATTTTACCTACAATCCAGCAAAATGGCGTCCGATGTTTCCACCATTATCCACTCACTTCCTCACAACACGATAAGTCTCCTGGTTTCTTCGCGCTCCATATGCGATCACTGCCTCCATTGCCATAAAGCAGGTTTCGTGACAACACACAAAACCTGAAGCGAATTAAGGATCATTGTCTTGCCGCATGTACCATTGACATAATTACGTTTTGTGATATGGTTACGACATTTGACTGGAGGTCAGTTATGAGTCTGTCTTGGCCACCTTCTGTTACATACAGACTAATGTTTTCTCAATGTTTTTGTGAATTTTATCAAATGATATGCTCTCATCATTCCAAGGAGAGCACTACGTCATTTTCATGTGTGACATGATTTCCCTATGTTTCATAGAGGCAGGTCTCCGATGGGCACTGGATTTTAACAGGGTGGTCACAAGATCCTGTCGTGACTCTCTCGGGCCGATGATCCTGAGGTTAACACTGTCTAATTTTGAACAGACTACACAAAAGACCTACTCACACTACCAACATTCTAGACCTTGTAACAAAAACTAATGTGAAGTGCATGGCCCACAGACCAAAGCTGTCTAGTCTTTCAGAAAACAGAGGAGACCTCCGTTCATGGTAACAGCACTGTCCTCCCCTCAAATGATGTAAACTTGAGACTTGAGCCCATGACTGAAAGCCAGTGTCTTCCTAGCAATAACATAATGGAGCCCTGGACTAAAGCCACCAAGCCAGTCTTCATTGAAAATTAGTATTTTGGAGACATTAAATTGCAAGGCCAGTCTTTCCTCTGTTTAGAATATCTTTCGTAGAGAGCTAAACCTTGATTATATGCCAGTGATTTCTTTATGAGTAAGAGTGGTGACTTTGGCTGCAGTTCCAATTTCTCACCTTATACAGGAAGAAGAGCAAAGTCCTAGCCCTCAGCATTTGTTCATTTTTTCCTAACAGAGATAAGAGGTGGCCTGGACCCATGGTCCCAAGCCTATGCTCACTGAAAAAATGTCGAGTGGTTTCCTAGGCCCACAGCAACAATCCTGAATTTATGCATGGTAAACTAGAATGAAGACTTAAGCCTGTGAGACCAAGCATGTACCCTCCTAACAGAAATTACAGTGCAGGTTTCCATGGTTAAGACCATCTAACTGATAACAGATTAGAAAAAAGAACTTGTCACAATACACCCAAGTGAACCCCTGTGAACAGAAATTCATATAAAGTTTACAGCTCACAAACAAAGCTGTCTTCTCTGAACAAAAGAAATCATGGAGAACTTCGTTTGTGCTGGCAACATTGACTTCCCTTGAAAGGATGTGGCCTGGTGACACAAGCCCCAGGCAAAAAGCCTGTCTTTTCCTAAGGATAAGTACCAGGGAGACTGGTACCCATGGCAATAAACCTTTTCTCTCTGAAAACTAGTAGAGAGGAGACCTCACCCAACAGGGCAAGTCTGTACTCAGATAAGAGATTCTGAATTCGAGACCTAGGACCTTGTCTTCTGCCTGGATTTCTAATCAGGAACCAGAGTGTTGACCTTCGTTTTCAGTTCCAAATGCTTCCCCTATATCCAGGAATTAGAGCTGAGAAATGGGCCTACAGCATTTTTTTCTGTCTTTCCCTAACAGAGACTGAAGCTCTGGCCTGGGGACAAGGTTCTAAGCTTATCCTCTCTGAACGAATGTTGCCTTCAGTCCTAGGCACACAGGAGCAAGCCTTCTTTATGGAAGAGAAATTAGAATGAAGACTGTGGAGATCGGCACCAAACCTGAACTTCTAATAGAAAGTAGTTGGCAGCCACAGGCCTGCAAGGTCTGAACCAACAAGTGATAACAAAGTCCAGACTGAACCTAAGCCCTCAACACCTAGCATGGACCCTGGTATGAGAAACTTTTGGGGAGAAAGTGTCCAACAGAGCCAAGATGTCATCTCCTAGGAGTAGGAAGTATGAAGTATCGGTTCATGGCACCAAGACTCTCCTTCCTTTAAAATATTTATGAAAGAAATTTTGGCCAATGAAACTATACTTCTGTCATGCTAAAAGTCCACTCAGCCTATGCCACTGTCCTCAAGCAGGTCTTCTCATGCAGACATGACCTTTCGATTGAAGGTCTGTTCGTGGGTATGTCACATAGGTAATCTTATTTTCTCCGTGCTTATGTGAATTTTACCAAAGAATGTAGAAGGGTTACACAAAAGTGAATGCCAAACCATCACCCCAATTTCACGTGATTTTCATGTGTTGCCCTCAGGCCAGTCCCTTCCAGGTCATGTGAATCCAGCACAAAACCCTAGTAGGTATCGCGAGATTTCCGAATTCTTTGTATGAGATTTCCAGGCAACTTTCACCTCATTACTTCTGCTGGACTAATTCAAGCCTTTTCAGAACACGTTGAAGAAACTGCCTTACTGTCAGTCTCTCAGCTTTTTTCCATTTTGGTTAAGTGAGTCTCTCACAGTTTTTCATTCTGTGGTTTGATATAGAGAAATTCTTAAGCAGTCGTACTTTTTCCAATCAAGAGGTATCCTCACAATGACTCGGAATTTTTCCTACAAGAAAGCAATATGTCATCTATGGTTTCAACCACTATCCATTTGATGCCTCACAGCACTCTCAGGCGCAATTATGAATGCAGCAAATATATGACTTGTGCCTCCACCGATGTAGGCAGTTTTCCAGACAAACACACAAAAGTAGAGCCGAATTGAAGATCATTGACTACTGTATATACCGTTAATTTCAAATTAGATTTGTAATGTTGACATGGCTTGCACCGAGTCCTCCATTCATTTCCTCCTAGGAGGTGACAACTTGAATATATAGGCCAAAGTGTCCACAAGAGTTTCAGGTAACAAGAACCTGGCTGGATGTTTGTGGGCCTACGTAATGAGAATGGACATTGTTACTAATTGGATGGTCTTGACATTGTGGGCCTGGGCTTCAAATATGTTCTTTAAGGGAATCGGGACATGGTTCAGATTTCCACTGTCTCTGTTATTTTTTCTTCCATAAAGAAGGCTTTTACTTTGAGAGAAAGACTTCAGGCACATTTGCTCACACTGAACAGGCTTGGATGTGTGAGCTGACGCCACCCTTTCAGTCTATGTCAGAGAAATTCAGGGCTAATTTCTCAAATCTACTTTCTAGAAATAGAGGTATTAATTGTAACTGCAACCAAGGACAACACACTGGATTCAAATAGGAAATGCAGGCAGGAGACAAGGTCCTAGTTTTTGAGATAAGACTCAAAATACATTAGGACAGATTTGGCTATGGATTTAGTTACCCTATCTACTAGTTTTCAGAGAGGATAGGCTTAGTACCTTGTTTCCCAGGCTCTCTTCTACTTTTCCTTAGAAAAAGACAGGCCTTGTGCCTAGAGCCCATGTCACCAATCCATACCTCACAAGGAAAGGTGATGTAATGCTCCCTTTGTAGTGACAAGTGTGTATCACTAGAAAATTCATATCAACACTGAGAAGTCAGTAGTCTACGTGGAGCAGAATGTGGCCGAGACAGCCTCCATTCACATTTCCCTTGCATAAAGAGTGTCTTGTTGCTCTGGGCCTAGTATACCATTTGACATTCCTTCAAGGAGTATCGACTTAGAACTGTGAGCCCAGGCCACCACTTTGTCTCTGTTAGGAAAAGACAGAAGAAATGATCTGGGATGAGGTCTGAGCTCTACCTCCTGGAAAAGGTGAAGGGATCTGAACTACAAGTCAAAGTCAACACTCTCACTCTAAGAGATATCCTGAACTGGATATAAAGTTCTAGTTCTTCAAGAGATATTCTTCCCAGAGGAAACACTGGTTTTTGCGGTTTAAAGTCTCCAGTCTACTAATTTTTAACGATGACAGGTGTGTTGGCTTTGCATTGGGCTCCATCGTATTTGTGTGATGAAGTGATTGGCTTGGGTCAGGGTCCTGGTCTACATCATTTGAATGGAGGACACTACTATTGCCATGGACAAAGGTTTCCTTTTTATTCTGTAAGAGTAGACAGCTTTGTTCTTTGAGCCATGAACTGCACATTAGTTTTTGTTACAGGAATTAGAATGTTGTAGTATGAGTAGGTCCTTTGACTACTTTGTTCAAAATTATGCAGTGTTAACCTGGGGACCAAGATCCTGTGATTTGAGAGGATTTTGGTGGGAATCACGTTCCCATAAAGAGGCTGGACAGTAAGAAATACAAGGATATTATGTGACATATGGGGATGACATAGTGCTCCCTTAGGAATGATGAATGCATATCATTTGATACAATTCACAAAAACACTGTGAAAATATTAGTATCTGTTTATAGAATATGGGCGAGACAACCTGAACTGGATACAAAGTTCTAGTTCTTTAAGAAAAATATTCTTTCCAGAGGAAAGACTGTCCTTGTGGTTTAAAGTCTCCAGTCTACTAATTTTCAACGATGACAGGTATGTTGGCTTTTTACTGGGCTCCATCATATTTGTGTGATGAAGTGACTGGCTTGTGTCATGGGCCCAGGTACCAGTCTACATCATTTGAATGGAGGACTCTACTATTGCCATGAACAAAGGTTTCTTTTTTTTCCTATAAGAGTAGACAGCTTTGGTCTGTGAGCCATGCACTGCATATTAGTTTTTGTTACAGAGATTAGGATGTTGGTAGTGTGAGCAGGACCTTTGCCTACTTTGTACAAAATTATACAGTGTTAACCTGGGGACCAAGGCCCCACGGTAGTTTGAGAGGATCTTGGTTGGAATCACGTTCCCATCAAGAAGCTGGACATTAAGAAACACAGGGGCAGAAGGGGATAGCATAGTGCTCCCTTAGGAATGACGAGTGCATATCACAAAATGATAAAATTCACAAAAACACTGTGAAAATATTAGTATCTGTTTATAGAAAATGGGCGAGACAGCCTCCTAAGTGCCTTCAAATAGAATCTCATGTCCACGTTACAAATCTTACGTGAGGTCAATGGTATACGAGGTGAACCAATAGTCATTAATTTGCCTCAGTTTTGTCTGTTGTCAGGTAATCTGCTTTACTGCAGTGTAGCGGTTGTCGCACATTGGCCATGTCCAAAACTGTAGGCTGAGTGCTGTGAGGAAGTGACTGCTGTGGAAACAGCAGCCGCCATTTTGCTGTATTGTACACAAAATACTGAGTTATTGGGAGGATACCTCTTTATGGCAGGAAGAAAGACTACCTCAGAATTCCTCTATAGCAAGCCTTAGGCTACAAATCTTAAGAGGGGTTGGAATAACGACCATAAAAAGAAAGCTTAGATATTGACATTTGGCAGTTCCACAATATGTTCTAATACACTTGGTTTAAGGCAACAGAGGAAAATGAGCTGGAAGTTACTTTAAAATCTCTTAGGAGGGAACAGGGTATTACACGATAATCATCAGGCTGCCCCATGGGAATCAAGTGACCATCAAGAGACTGGCCTGAGGCATCAAAGGGAGATTGCATGACCTTGGGTGATGGTGGGGCACTCAATTTTGAATTATTCTTCTACATTCCTTTGTAAAATTCACATAAATCCTGAGTAAGGAGAGCCCATAACAGACCAGAGACTAAAATAAGGTGGAATTCACATTAAAACATCGTAGCAAGGACTAGGGAATCTCGCGATATTCGCGTGGCGGTCCTGCAGGAATCACGGGGCCATCAAGAGACTGCCCTGTGTGCCTCACCGGGAGATCACATGACCTTAGGTGATGGTGTTGCACTCACTTTGGAATTACCCTTCTACATCCCTTGGTAAAATGCACATAAACCTTGAGAAAAGGAGAGCCCATGTGTAACAGAGCATAACCGAGACAGGCACCTCACTGCCCTTCAATTGAATGGTCGTGTCTGCAAGAGAATACTAGTTTGAGGAAAGCAGTGTAAGCTACCGGAAAGTGATAATTAGATAACTGGCCTGAGATTCTTCTGTAGTCAGGCAACCTGTTTGAAGGCAATGGGAGCGGCAGTTCCACATCAACAGCGTTGTAATTTAAAGGCTGAGTCTGTGTGATGAACCTCCTTTGAGCGGTGGAAAAGCAGCAGCAATTCTGCTATATTGTAGCAAAAATGTTGAGTCATTGTGTTCATATGTCTTAAAGGCTTCAGGTGCGACTCCTGCACTATTCCTGGATGTGAGGCTTAGGCTACTACTATCAAAAGGGAATTGCTTATGTCCAATGCATCAATGCTGAAATAATGAAAATGAAGAGTTTGTGAGACGTATTTTGAAAACACTTGTTTAAGGATAAGGGAAGAGTAATAAGGAGGAAGTCACCTGAAAATCATGTAGCAATCACTAGGAAATCATGCAGAAGTCATGTGAACACCTTGTGGGATTTACATGTGGGTCAAGGAAGACCCCGGGGGAATTGTTTGTTGACCAGGTGACTAGTATTGTTGCTGGATGCATAGGTTTCCACTCTACTGCTTAGAATGAACCAGGCTTTAGAGGGTGGGAATAATTTTCCATTCGTGATTACCTATAAAACGAGACTGGTATTGTGTTGTGTTTTCCAAAATCGAATTACTTCACCAGTCTGGGCAGAGGTCTGAGTGATGGGCCATTGCCTTCATTCAAGTTTTTCTTCTTTTTTTTTTTTTTCACCGAGTCTATCTTGTTACCCAGTGCCAAGCAGTCCATTTAAGGTTCCATGAAGAAAACTTAGGCTAAGTTCTGTGGGCCATGGTCTTTACTCTACTTTCTGGAAATAGGAACAATGTTTGGCTGTGCTTCTAGCTCCACTATTGAGTTCCTGAAAGAAGAGTCCAGGCTTTGTAGAATGTTCTAAGTACCCATGCTACCTTCACTTACCAGGAGAAAGGCTTGTGCTGTAGGTTATAGTCAACTTTCAAAAATCTTCAAAATGTAATATTGGAGTCATTGGACCTAGTTGTGCTGAATGGGGACTGTTAGGATGAAGCAAGATTGGTGCATAGAGCAAAATTTTTATCATTGGTGCCGTGAATCAAGTCTTCGCTCTTCCTAATCCTAGGAGATGACAGCTTGGTTCTATGGGCCATGTTCTCCTCAAGAGTTTCTGATAGCACGGGCCAGGTTTATGGTGTTGTGGCCCTAGGTCTTCAGTCTGGAATGTGTTACCAATTAGATGGTCTTGATCTTGTAGGCCAGGGGAAGCCAATTAGTTCCTTTGAGGAGGTCCAGACTTGAGACCGATATCCACTGTCTCCATTCTAGTTTCTCTTCCATAAAAAAGTCTTTTTCTTTGTAACTATGAACCATGCAACATTCATTCAGAGAATACAGGCTTAAAATTGTGGGCCCAGGGCACTCCTTCAGTCTCTGTTATGAAAAGACAAAAGAAATACTGTGGGCCAATTTTTCAGCTCTAATTACTGGAAATAAGAGAAGGGACTGGAACTGCAAACTGAGCCCATTACTCTGGATTCAGATTAGAAATCCAGACAGGAGACAGGTTGTAGGACTTTAGTTAAGATTCTCTGAACTGAGGGCAGGCTTGCCCTGTGGGGTAAGGTCTCCTATCTGCAGGTTTTCAGAGAGGACAGGCTTAGTGCCATGGGTCCCAGTCTCCCTTGTCCTTATTTTAGGAAAAGAGGCTTTGTGCCTTGGGCCCATGTCAACGATCTACATCCTCTCAAGGAAGACAGTGTTGCTGGTATGAATGGAGGACTCCATTTTTTTTTTTAAATAAAAGTGACAGGTTTGTTTGTGTACCATACACTCCACATGAGTTTCTGTTCACAGGGGCTGCCTTGAGTGTAGTCTGAGTAGTTGTTTCATCTAGTCAGTTATAATTTAGAGGATCTTGACCTTGGGAGCCTGAGCCTGCACTCTAGGTCATGAGAGGAGAGACCAGGCTTGGTCTCTCATTTTAGTTTCACTTGCATGAAGAGAGTCTGTTTGCTGTGTACCTAGGACACCATTCGACATTCGCACAGGAAAGACAGGCTTAAGACCGTTAGCCCAGACCCCTGCTTCAGTTTATTTCAGGAAAAGACAAGAAATGCTACGGGATGAGGTCTGAGCTCTTTCTCCTGGAAAAGGTGAAGAGATTTGAACTGCAAATCAAAGTCACCACTCTCACTCTAAGAAAAATTCCTGAATAGGATACAAAGTTCTAGTTCTTCAAGAAATATATTCTTCCCATAGGAAAGAGAGGCTTTGTGGTTTCAAGTCTCCAATCTACTAATTTTAAATGAAGAAATGTGTGTTTGCTTTAGATAATGTTCCATTCTATTCGTGTTAGAAAAAGACTGGCATTCTGTCATGGGCCCGAGTCTTCAGTTAACATCATTTGAAGGGAAGACACCACTATTACCTTGAACGGAGGTGTCCTTTCTTTTCTGTAAGAATAGACAGCTTTGGTCTGTGGGCCATATACTGTACATTAGTTTGTGTCACAGAGACTATGATGTTGATAGTGTGAGTAAGTCTTTTTCCTAGTTTTTTCAAAATATGACAGTGTTAACCTTGAGACCAATGCACGCAGGAATTCAACAGGATATCGTGACCGCGCCATGGGACTCACATGCCCATCAACGGAATGGCTAGTATGAAACACAGGCAGATAATATGACAGATGGGGATGATATATTGTTACCTTTGGAATGACGAGTGCATGTCACTTGATAAAATTCACAAAAACGTTCAGAAATCATTACTGTCTGTGGAACAGACAGTGTCAGAGACAGCCTCCTAAGTGACTTCCAATTGAATCTCATGTCCACATTACAAATCTTATGTGAGGTCAATTGTATATTCTGCCCAACAGGAATCAATAATTTGCCTAGATTTTGTCTGTTGACAAGAAACCTGCGTTATTGCAGTAGAGGTACTGGCCTCATTGAAAACTGTAGTCTCAGTGTTCTTTGAAAAAGTGACTGGATAGTGGTAGAAACAACAACCACCATTTTGAGATATTGTAGGTAAAATTCTGAGTTATTGTGAAGCTAGGTCTTCATGGCGGAAAGTCCAGCTATCTCAGAATTCTTTTATAGCAAATCTCAGATAACAAATCTTGAGAGGGACTGGCTTAACTACCATGAAAAGAAAGGTGAGATGTTGACATTGAAACAGTTCCTCAACGTGTCCTGAAAACCCTTGGTTTAGGCCAGCAGAGGAAAATGAGGTGGCAGTCACTTTAAAATCTCGTAGCAAGGACTAGGGAATCTCATGATATTCATGTGACTGCCCCGCGGGAATCACATGACCATTGAGATACTGGCCTGAGGGCATCGCAGGGAGATCATGTGACCTTGGATGATGGTGCAATGCTCACTCTGTAGTTACTCTTCTAAATTTCTTGGCAAAATGCAAATAAAACCTGAGGAAAAGAGAGCCCATGTGTAACAGAGCGAAACCAAAACAGCCATCTCACTGCCCTTCAACTGAATGGTCATGTCTACATGAGAATACTTGCTCAAGGAAAGCAGTGTAGGCTACCATACAATGACTATTAGATAATTGACCTGAGTTTTCATCTGTGGTCAGGCAAACTACTTGAAAGCAATGGGAGCAGCAGTTCCACATTAATTGCATTGTATTTTAAAGGCTGAATCTGCTTGACGAAGCTCTGTTAAAGCAGTGGAAAAGCAGCCGCAGTTCTGCTGTATTGTAGCAAAAATGCTGAGTCATTTTTTTTGTTAGTCTTAATGACTTCAGGTGTGACGCTCCCACTATTCTTCGATACAGACCTTAGACCACTATTGTTGAGAGAAAATTGCTTATGTCAATGCATCAATGCTGAAATATTGAAAATGAAGAGTTTGTGAGACATGTTTTGAAAACACATGTTTGAGACTACGGAGAGAGGAATAAGGTGGAAGTCACCTGAAAATCACATAGCAATCACTAGGGAATCATGTCGGTCACGTGAACACCTCGTGGGATTTACATGTGGATCAAGGAAGACTCCATGGGAGTCATTTGTTGACCAGGTGACTAGTCTTGCTGTATGCAGAGGTTTTCACTCTACTTTTTAGAATGAACCAGGCTTGAGTGCGTGGAAATAATTTTCTATTCGTGATTACCTAGAAAATGAGACTGGCATTGTGTTCTGTTTCCCAAAATCCAACTACTTCACCTAATTTGGGCAGAGGACTGAGTGATGGGCCATGGACTACTCTCAAGTTTTTTTTTTTTTTCTTTTTACCAAGTTGATCTCGTTACCTGGTGCCAAGTCATCAATTTAAGTTCCATAAGAAAAGTTAGGCTAAATTATGTGGACCATGATCTTTACTCTACTTCCTGGATACAGGAACTATACTTCACCATGCTTCTAGCTCCACAATTTAGTTTCTGAAAGAAGAGTCCAGGCTTTGTGCAAATGTTCAAAGTGCCCACAATACATTCTCTTAGTAAAATCTTGGTGCTGTAGGTAACTGTGAACTTTCAAAACTCAGCAAAAGAGAAAACTGGAGTCATGGGACCAGGTTGTGCTGAATGGACTGTTAAGATGAAGTAAGGTTGGTGCCATCAGGCCAAATTTATATCGTACATGCTTTAACGGGAGGACAGTGTTTGTGCCATGAGCAAAGTACTTCGCTCTTCCTAATTCTACCAGAGGACAGCTTGGTTCTTTGACCCAAGGTCTCCCCAAGAGTTTCTGGTAGCAGGGGTCAGGTTTATGGTGTTGTGACCCTAGGTCTTTAGTCTGGAATGTGTTACTAATTACATGGTCTTGTCCTTGTGGGCCAGGGGAAGCCAATTATTTGCTTTGAGGAGCCTCATATTTAAGGTTGATTTGCATTGTCTCTATTCTATTTTCTCGTCCATAAAGAAGTCTTTTTCTTTGGAAATACAACCCAGGCAACGTTTGTTCAGAAAATACAGGCTTATAATTGTGGATCCAGGCTACCCCTTCAGTCTCTTTTAAGGAAAGACAGAAAAAAATGCTGTGGGCCAATGTCTAAGCTCTACTTACTGGAAAAAGTCGAAGAGATTGAAACTGCAAACTAAGGTCAGTACTCTAGATCCTGTTTAGAAATCCAGGGAGGAGACATATACTTGAACCTGAGTTAATGTTCTCTGACCTGAGGAAAGGCTTGCCCTGTGGGGTAAGGTTTCCTACCTGCTAGTTTCTATACTGGCTTATTGCCATGGTTCTCAGTCTCCCGTGTACTTATTGTTAGGAAAGGACAGGCTTTGAGCCTTGGACCCGTGTCACCACTCCACATACTCTAAAGGGAAGACAGTGTTGCTGGTATGGCCTGAGTCCTCCATTCTTCCTTTTGATCAGAGATGACAGCTTTGTTTGTGTACCAAATACTCCACATGAGTTTCTGGTCACAGGGGCTACCTTGGGTGTAGTGTGAGTAGTTGTTTTGTCTAGTTCATTATAAATTAGAAGATCTTGACCTTGAGAACCTGAGCCTACATTCTAGTTCCTGTGAGGGACGTACAGGCTGTCACAGACCCAAGTGTCCATTTTAGTTTCCCTTGCATAAAGAGAGTATTGTTTCTGTGCACCTAAGACACAACTAGACATTTGTACAGGAAAGACTGGGTTAAAACCGTGGGACCAGGCCACAACTTCAGTCTCTGTTAAGAAATGACAGAAGAAATGCTGTGGGTTGAAGTCTGAGCTCTACCTCCTGGAATTGGTCAAGGAATTCCAACTGCAAGTCAAAGTCACCACTCTTGCTCTAAGAGAAATTCTTGAACTAGATACAAAGTTCTAGTTCTCCAAGAAAGATATTCCTCCCAGAGGAAAGACTGGCCTTACAGTTCAAAGTCACCAATCTATTAATTTTAAATGAGGACCAGTGTGTTGGCTTCAGACAAGGGCTCCATTGTATTCGTGTTAGGAAGAGAGTGGCTTGGTGTCATGAGACCATGTCTCCAGTTTACATCATTTGAAGGGAAGACACTATGATTACTATGAAAGGAGGTACCTTTCCTTTTTGGTAAGAGTAGACACCTTTGGTTTGTGGGCCATGCACTGCACACTAGTTTCTGTCACAGGGATTAGAATGTTGGTAATGTGAATAGATCTTTTGCCTAGTTTTTTTCAAAATTAAACAATGTTAACCTTGAGACCAGGCTACGCAGGAGTTCAACAGGATATCGTGACCGCCCTGTGGAAGTCACATGCCCATCAAGTGAATGACTCGTATGAAACACAGGGAGATCATGTGACAGATGGGGATGATGTAGTGGACTGATGAGTGCATGTCACTTGATAAAATTCACATAAACACTGAGAAATCATTAGTCTGTGTGTATCAGAGTGGGGCTGAAATAACCTCCTAAGGGACTTCCAATCAAATCTCGTGTCCACATTACAAATCTTATGTGAAGTCAGTGGTATGTGCTGCCAGACAAGTTTCATTAATTCGCCTCAGGTTTTGTCTGTTGTCAGAAAACCTGCGTATTGCAGTGGAGGGACCAGTTGCACATTGGCTGAGAAGTGGAGGCTCAGTGTTCTGTGAGAATGAGACTAGATAGTGGTGGAAAGAACAGCCGCCATTTTGCTGCATTGTAGGTAAACTGTTGAGTCACTGCGAGGATATGTTATCATGATGGAAAACAAACAGCTGTCTCAGAATTCCTCTATGGCAAATCTCAGATAACAAATTCTAGGCAGGACTGGCCTAATGACCATGAAAAAAAAAGTGAGATATTGACATTGAGACAGTTCCTCAATGTGTCATGAAAACCCTTGGATTAGGCCAGCAGAGGAAAATGAGGTGGAAGTCATTTTAAAATCTCATAGCAAGGATTAGGGAATCTCATGAAATTCACGTGGCTGTCTAGCAGGAATCACGTGACAATCAAGAGACTGGCCTGAGGGCATCATGAGGAGATCATGTGACTTTGGGTATTTCTTCGTAAAATTCACATAAGCAGTGAGAAAAGGAGAGTCTGTGTGTACCAGGGTGTGTCCAATATATCCACCTCACTGTCCTTCAATTTAGAGGTCTTGTCTGCATGACCTTCTTGAAAACAGCAGTGTAGGATACCAGATGATGATCATTAGATAACTAGCCTGAGAGTTCATCAGTGGTCAGGCAACCTGTTTGAATGCAATAAGAGCTGTTGTCGCACATTAACCGTGTTGACATTTGGAGGCTGAATATTCTTGAGGAAGCTACTTTTGATCGATGGATACAGCAGGTGCCATTTCATTCTATTGGCAAAAAATGCTGAGTCATTGTGAGCATAACTCTTAATGGCTTCAGATGCAACTCCCACACAATTCATGAATGCGGACCTTAGGCCACTACTGTTGAGAGTAAATTACTTTACAGCCAATGAATCAGTGTTGAAATATTGAAAATGAAGCGGTTCTGATATGTGTTTTGAAAACGATTGAGTATAGGTAAAGTGGAATAAGTTGGAAGTCACCTGAAAATCACGTAGCAATCACTTGGAATTCATGCGGTGGTCACTTGAACATCTTGCCGACCTCACATAAGGGTCACGTAAGACTCAGCGAGAATTATTTGTCTACCATGTGAGCAGTCTTGTTGCTGTGAGTGCAGGTTTTCACCGTACTTCTTAGAATGAACCAGGCTTGAGTGTGTGAGCAACGTTTTCCACTCGAGTTTACCTAGAAAATGAGACCGGCATGGTGTCATGTTTTCAAACATCACTCTAATTCCCCTGATTAGGCCAGAGGTCTGGGTCATGGGCCATGGAATGCTATCGAATTTTTTTGTCCTACTAATAAGGTCTTGTTACCGAGAGACAAGTCCTCCACTTAAGGTTCCATTAAGAAATGTTAACCTAGATTCTGTGGGGCCAGGTCTCCACTCTACTTCCTAGAAATAGGAAAAATGTCTGGCCATGCTTCCAAATTCCCCAGGCGAGTTCCTGAAAGAAGAGTCCAGGCTTTGTGTCTAGTTTCTACGTTCCCACTCTTTCTTTTCTTAGAGGGGAAAGGCTTGGTGCTGTAGGTTATGGTCACTTTTCGATAATTGACAAAAAGGAAAATTGATGACATCAGACCAGATTGTACTGAATGGACTGTTAGGATGACACAAGGCTGGTGCCCTTAGCCCATATTTCTCTCATAAATGCGTTAAAGGGAGGACGGTTTTGTTGCCACAAACTGAGTCCTCCATTCTTCCTCCTCCCAAGGAGTTGACAGCTTGCTTCTGTGGGCCAGGTCTCCCCAAGAGTTTTTGGGAGCAGGGCCCAGGCTGGAAGTTGTGGACCAAGGTCTTTAGTCTGGAATTTGTTACTCTTTAGATGGTCTTCACCTTGTGGTCCTGGGGCTGCCAACTAGTTCCTTTGAAGACATCCAGGCTTGGTGCTGATTTCTGCTGTCTTAGTTCTAGCTTCTCACCCATAAAGAAGGCTTGTTGCTGTAAGCCTAGGACTCAAGGCAACATTCGATCAGTGAGAACTGGCTTAGAAATGGGTCATGGTTCATTCCTTCAGTCTCTGTTAGAAAAAGACATAAGAAATTCCATGGGCCAATTTCTCAGCTCTATTTCCTGGAAATAGGGGAAGGGAATGAAATTGCACACCAAGGTCAGTCTTCTTGTTCCTGATTAGAAAACCAGGTAGGATACAAGGTCCTAGGACTTGAGTTAAGATCTCTGAACTGAGGGCAGTCTTGCCCTGTGGGGTTAGATCTTTATCTGCTGTTTTCAGAGGGGACAGATTTATTGCCTTGGTTACCAGTCTCCCGTGTATGAATTGTTAGGGAAAGACAGGCTTTGTGCCTTGGGCCCTTGCCACCACTCCACATACTCTCAAGGGAAGTCAGTGTTGCTGCTACAAATGGAGGCCTCAGTTCTTCCTTTTGTTCAGAGAAGACAGCTTTGTTTGTGGGCCATACACTCCACATGAGTTTCTATTCACAGGAACTACCTGGGTGTGGTGTGAGTATTAATTTCGTGTAGTCCGTAAGAAATTAGATGATGTTAACCTTGGGAGCGTAGGCCCACACTCTAATTCTCGTGAGGAGAGTCGAGGCTTGGTCTCACAGGCCTAAGTTTTCATTCTAGTTTCCCTTGCATAGAATCTTGTTGCTTTGGGTCTAGGTCACCACTCAATATTCGCTCAAGGAGGACTGGCTTGGAACATTAAACTCAGGCCAGCACTTCAGTCTCTGTTAGGAAAAGACAGAAGAAATTCTGGGAGAAGTTGTCTCAGCTGTACCTCCTGAAAAAGGTGAAGAGATTGGAACTGCAAGTCAAAGTCATC
Source organism: Pteropus vampyrus (assembly GCF_000151845.1). Classification (NCBI taxonomy): domain Eukaryota; kingdom Metazoa; phylum Chordata; class Mammalia; order Chiroptera; family Pteropodidae; genus Pteropus; species Pteropus vampyrus. Next base: position 106,905 of record NW_011891064.1, read on the forward strand.
ACTCTCACTCCTAAGAGAAATTCCAGTCCTAGAGCCAATGTTATAGTTCTCCAAAAATTATATTCTTACCAGAGGAAAGACTGTACTTGCTGTTTAAGGTTTCCAATCTACTGCTTTTCAATGAGGACAGGCTTGGTGTCACAGGCCTTAGACCGTGGTTCCGTTGTATTTGTGTTAGGAAGCAACTGGCTTTGTGCCATGGCACTGTGTCTGTAGTTGACATCATTAGAAGGGAGGACATTACTGTTATCATGAAGGGACGTCTACTTTTCTTTCCATAAGAGTAGACAGCGTTGGTCTAAGACATTCACTGAACATTGGTCTCTATCACAGGGTCTAGGATGTTGGTAGAGTGAGTAGGTCTTTTGCCTAGTTTGCGTAAAATTAGACAGTGTTAACCTCGGAAAATGGCCCCGCGAGAGTTCATGAGGATCACATGACCGCCCCATGGGAATCACGTGGACCTCAAGAGACTGGCCAGTATGAAACACAGGGCGATCATGTGACAGATGTGGATGACGTAGTAGTTTGTTTGAAATGACAAGTGCATGTCAATTGATAAAATTCACATACACGCTGAGAAAACATTAGTCTCTGTGTAACAGAGTGGTTGAGACTACCTCCTAAGTGACTTCCAATCAAATCTTATGTCCACATTACACAACTTATTTGAGGTTAATGGTATATGCGGGCAGACGATAATTGTTAATTCGCCTCAGGTTTTATCTGTTGTCAGGAAACCCACATTTTGCAGTGGAGCTCCTGGTTCCATTGGCCGCATAGAAAACTGGAGGCTCAGTGTGCTCTGAGGAAGTGACTCGATAGCTGTGAAAAGAACAGCCGCCATTTTGCTATATCATAGGTAAAATGCTGAGTCATTGTGAGGATACATCTTCATGGCGGAAAGAACAGCTGTCTCAGAATTCCTCTATAGCAAACTTCAGACTACAAATCCTGAGCGGGGCTGCCTTAACAACCAGGAAAAGAAAGCCGAGATATTGACATTGAGACAGTTCCTCAACATGTTCTGAAAAATCTTCGTTTAGGCCAGCAGAGGAAAATGAGGTGGAAGTCACTTTAAAATCTCGTAGCAAGGAATAGGGAATCTTGCGATATTCACGTGGCTGCCTAGCAGGAATCACGTGACCATCAAGAGACTGGCCTGAGGGCATCACGAGTAGATCACGTGCCCTTGGGTGATGGTGTGGAGCTCGCTTTGGAATTATTCTTCTATATTCCTTGATAAAATTCACATAATCCCTGAGAAAAGGAGAGCCCTTGTGTCGCACTGAAGCTTTTAAAGTTATGCTCCCCAGACTCAGTACTTTTTACAATAGATCAAAATGATGGCTGCTATTTCCACTGCTCTAAAGTAGCATCCTCATGCACACTCAGCCTCCATAGTTCAACGTGGATAAAGTGCAACAGCCCCTCCCATTGCCTTCATGCAGGTTGTCTGACCAATTAAATCTTAGGGCAGTTATCAATGAACATTGTTGGAAACCTATACCGTTCTCCTCAAAAAAGTCTTCTCATGCAGATATAACCTTTCAATTGAAGGTCAGTGACATGTCTGTCTCAATTATACTCTGTTACACACGAACTCTCCTTCTTTCAGTATTTATGTGAATTTTATCAAAGAATGTAGAAGGGTATATCAAATGTGAATGAAATAGCATCACCTAACATCATATGACTCCCTATGATTCCTTCAGGCCATCTCTTGATTGTCACATGATTCCCGTGTGGTATCCCCCTGAATATCGCGAGATTCCCTAGTCCTTGCTATGAGATTTTTTAGGTGACTTCCAACTCATTAGAATCCACTGGCCTAAATAAGATTTTATATAACATGTTGAAGGAGCTACCTCCATGTCAATATCTCAGCTTTCTTTACATGTTCTTTGAGCCAATTCCTCTCAGGTTTGTTGTCCGAGGTTTGTGATAGTGGAATTCTGGGGCAGCAGTTCTTTCCGCCATGATATGGGATCCTCAACTTAACTCCGCATTTAACCTAAAATACAGCAAAATGGTGACTGTCCACCGCTATCCTGTCGCTACCTCACAGCACACTCAGGCTTTAGTTTTTATCACAGCCAATGTGCAACCGCCGCCTCCACTGCAGTAAAGCAGGTTTCCTGACAACAGACAAAATCAGAGGCAAATTGTCTGGCCTGGCCGTATATACCACTGACACCAAGTATGTTTGGAATGTGGACACATTTGATTGGAAGTCTGTTAGGAGGCTGTCTCAGCCACCTTCTGTTACAGAGAGACTCATGTTTTCTCAGTGTTTATGGGGATTTTATCAAGTGATACGCACTCCTTATTCCAAAAGGAGGACTACATTATCTCCAACTATCATATGATCTCCCTGTGTTTCATACTATCCAGTCGCTTGATGGGGACATGATTCCCAAGGGATGGTAATGTAAGCTGTTGAATTCTCATGAGGCAATGGTCCTGAGGTTAACACTGCCTAAATTTGAAAAAACTAGGCTAAAACTTCTCACACTACCACCATCCTAGACACTGTGACAGAAACTAAGGAATATCTATTTTCTTTTATAAATTATCATAGCACATTTGGAGCAAATTGTCAAAAATGAGATAAAAGACTTTTAAAAAATCATGTTTCCTGTACCATTTTTTTCAAAAGTACAAAACTCTACCTGTTGTTAGTAATGACTCCACTTTAAATTTCCACTTCTATGAAGGGGCTTGCTCCTCTTTGAAATCTCAAAGTTCTCATTTCAGGACACACTTATTGAGAATGGTTGACAGAATCATTAGCATTCTTTCAAATCTCCCTGCTCTCTCCCAAATATATAAAGTGGAATACTAGTAAGTTAAACAGTGAATGAAAAAAGTTCCAATAGGTACTATACTTTTAGGATTTTCAAGTTTAATGTTGAGTTTATTCAATTTTTAATGAACAATGAATTTAAGACTGAAACCTATATATAAGATGTGACTGGAAACTATTGAGTGTGTATAGCACAATCATGCACCGTTAAAAATGTTCTTTATATAAATCAGTTACAAAATATGATTCGTTTAAATACATACCAAGTCACAAAAATACTGACAACAAAGTTAAGAAAACAATTTTAAATCTGGTTCAAGATGTGAACAAAGTAAGACAGTTTCAGCACAGAGTGCATGGTATCTATTTGTTGTGTACTTTTAATAATTTTCATTTAATTGTTAGTTTTTTTGTATTGTTTTTTGGAAAGTGGTGGACTCAAAAGTCAGGTATAATTTTTAAAAAGTTACTTAGAGTTTCAGGTTTCCTTATAAAATGAGAAGAATATTGATCAACAAATATTATTTTAAGATATTATATAGTGAAGT